>NC_091554.1:42198383-42203383 GCF_042767895.1 Penaeus vannamei | reverse complement strand
TAAGGGGGGGAGGAGGAGGAGGAGGTGGAGGGGGAGGAGGAGGTGGAGGGGGAGATGGTGGAAGAGGATAAGGGGGGGAGGAGGAGGAGGAGGTGGAGGGGGAGGAGGAGGTGGAGGAGGAGGGGGAGGGGTAGGAGGAGGTGGTGGATAAGGGGGATAAAGGGGAGATGAGGAGGTGGAGGTGGATAAGGGGGAGGGGGGAGGAGGAGGTGGTGGAGGTGGATAAGGGTGACAAGGGGGGAGGAGGAGGAGGTGGTGGAGGTGGTGGATAAGGGGGGAAGAGGTGGGGGAAGGAGGAGGAGGAGGAGGAAGAGGACAAGGGGGGAGGAGAAGGAGGTGTAGGATAAGAGGGGATAGGAAGAGGGGAGGAGGTGGAGAAAAAGGGATAGAAGTGGGGTAAAGGGAGGAGGTGCAGGGGGTGAATAAAGAGGAGGAGAATTAAGGAAGGAATAAAAAAAAAGGAAGGAGAAGGAAGTGCATGGCAAGGAGGAAGAAGATGAATATGAAACGAAAATAGCAATGAAAGAAGAAGTAAACAACAACAATAACAAAAACAAAAAAAGATCGAACAAGCAAGAAGCAACGAAAAAAAGAAAGAAATACAAGAAGAGGAGGAAGAAGAAAGATAAAAAAAAAGAAATACAAGAAGAAGAGGAAGATAGAAAAAAAAGAGGAAGGACGGGCATAAGGAAGAGGAAGAAGAGGAGGAGGAGGTGGTTCAAGCCGCGATTCACGGTTCATCACGCACCACAATCAACGGCCGCGGCGGGGGTTCCAGCCATCAGTGCCGGGCATATAGGTCTTCAGGCCCCGTTGCGCGAAGGAGAGGGAGAATGGGAAGAAAATAATAAACACGGGACTCTCTAATTAAACTCTCCTTAAAAAGACATCACATATAATTCCGCGACGCCATTCGCCGGCCGCACAGTGAATAAACTTAGATTACATTGGCGCTTCCTTAGTCCCACCTGGTGGCTGGTATCGGAGTCACCTGGCTTAGTTCCCGCTCCTGCCACCAGGTGCGCTGCGGTGGTATGTTTTCTTCCTTTTTTTGTACTTCGTGATGGATGCGAATATATATTTTTTTTTATCCTTTGTTATTCATCTAATCGAACATTCTTATTCGAAAGGCGATGAACTATTTTATGCACAACATCGGGTCGCTTGTAATAAAAGAGATGATGGACGAGGAACTAAAGCCATGAATTGATAAAGAGGAAAATAAAGACGGAGGTGCTTCCTATGCGGGTGTTTAGCGGCGGTTGTATAAATCACTAGCGGGCAACCGTCGCAGTTAAATGTCGTAGTAATATCGCACGTGAATCAGTGTTGGTTATCAATCCACTCTTTTTAGGGGCTCGGGTTCTGCAAGGCGGTGTGGGACTCGGAGCATATCTCACTTGACGTTTGGTTAAATTTTTTAAAAGGAGGAGGATTTGAAATAATGATTGGCGTTATTTAAGATGTCTTTCCTTGCTTCCGGTCGCTTTCAGGCATATTTTTCTTTGTCTCTTTCTTTATTCTCTCTCTCTCTCTCTCTCTCTCTCTCTCTCTCTCTCTCTCTCTCTCTCTCTCTCTCTCTCTCTCTCTCTCTCTCTCTCCCTCCCTCCCTCCCTCCCCTCCCTCCCTCCTCCCTCCATATCCTCATCTCTCTCTCTCTCTCTCTCTCTCTCTCTCTCTCTCTCTCTCTCTCTCTCTCTCTCTCTCTCTCTCTCTCTCTCTCTCTCTCTCTCTCTCTTCTCCCCCTCTCCCTCTTCCTTTCCTTCCATCCCCCCTTACCACTCTCTCTCTTTTCCTCCCCCCCTTTTCTATCACCCTCACCCTCCCCCACTCTCACCCTCCCTCCAACCTCCCTCCCCCTCCTTCTCACTCTCTCTCTCTCTCACTCTCACTTCCCCCCTTCCGTAATGGCCCTCCTAAAACGTAATTATCCCTTCGATTTTTTTAGCACCTGACACGTCGCGGTGAGTAATTAATAGATAATTACAGCCCCGATCCCGTGCTTCAGGTAAGGCGTGTCATTTGGGTCTTGGTGACGTCATGACCCGGCCAGAGCCCTTCGTCAAGAGAGGTCTCTCAGGAGGTGCTGAAGGTGACCTGCCTGGGTTTTCCGTTTTCGTTCCCCTCTTGCTCTCTTGTTTTTTTTTTTTTTTTTCTCTCTCTCTCTCTCCCTCTCTCCTTTTTTTTTCTCTATTTGGTTTTTTTTTTTTCTTTATCGTTTTTTTCTTTCCCGTTTTTATTTTCTTTCTCACTTTTTTTTTCTTCTCTTGTTTTCTCTCTGCTCTCTCTCTCTCTCTGTTTTCTCTCTCTCTCTCTCTCTCTCTCTCTCTCTCTCTCTCTCTCTCTCTCTCTCTCTCTCTCTCTCTCTCTCTCTCTCTTGTCTCCGTTCTTCCGTTCTATTCCGTTCTGTAGTGTCTGTGTGTTTTTTCTTGTTTTTTCTTTTCTTCTTTTGGTTTAACTTCCTCCCCGTGTTTGTATTTTCTTTCTCTCTCTTTCTTCAATCGCCTCGTGACCTATTCCAAGTCTCAACCCCCCCCTTTTTTAATAAGAGTCTCTTCCTAATGCCTTCTCTCTCCCTATTTTCTCCCTCTTCCTTACTTCCCCCTTTGACTCATACATTTCTCTATCTCGCTTCCTTTATCCCTTCTTCTCCCACCTCCCCGTTCGCCCCTCCCCCCTCCCTTTTCTTCGTTTCCACTTCCTCCATCTATCTCTCTATTCCCCTTCTTGGCCTTCCTTCCTTCACCCACTTCGGAGCATAGAGCGGGGGCTGGGGCTGGTGGGTGGGTTGGGTGGAGGGTGGGGTGGGGGTGGGTGGGGGGTATTTTGTAAGGATGCATTGTCATTATGCGGGTCTTGGTATTGTCACAGTACCTAGAGTAAAAGCATCTACTGTCATTACGTTGTCATAGGAATGGTATGCTTTGGTATCGGATACCTGTTGCTGGTATTAATAAGAGCAGTTCATTGTTGTAGGGTACCTATTAATAATACCATGGAAATGATGCTGTTATGATAAAATCAGTGGGTATCAATTATCGAAAATCCAATAATAATGTATGCTTTGCTATCAGGTATCTGTTGCTGGTATCAATAAGGCTAGTTCATTTTTGCAAGGTATCTATCATTAATACCATGAAGATGATGCTATTATAGTGAAACATTGGGTATCAATTAACGAAAATCAGGTACCTGTTGCTGGAACTAATAAGGGCAGTTCATTGTGGTACCTATCATTAATACCATGAAAATATTGATATTATAATAAAATAGTGGGTATCATATCGAAAATCCAATAATAATGTAAGAAAACCTCGTACAAAAACCCTTGTTTTACGGAAGCCTCGCTATAATAAAGTCCTGGTGCTGTCATGGGAAAGGCTAGATCAGTAGCAAGTCGAGGAGGTGTCATGGCGTCTGTTTTTGGTGATTGTTCGAGAAAAATACAACCATTAAAATCATTATTTCCTCTTATTCAATTTTATTTATTATTTAATTTTATTTAATTATTTAATTAAATAAAATTAAATATTTAATTATTTAATTGTTTAATTATTTAATTTATTTAATTCATTATTTAATTTTCCATCTTTTTTGAAAATTGAAAAGACCAAAATGATCGACCATATTCACGAAGCATCCCTAACTTTTGTGACGTCATCAAAATGATCCCAATGTGCTTTTTTTCCCCCAAAACAGAACCAGACACCATGACACATCCCCGAGTTGCTACGGATCTAGCCCTTCCCGTGCTGTCATACTGAACCCCCTCTCTCATACTGAAGCCTCAATGCTGCTTTACTCAAGAATTATGACAGTGCCAGAAGCAAGTGCCAAGTAAGGCTGAGTCATTTACTCAAGAATTATGACAGTGCCAGAAGCAAGTGCCAAGTGAGGCTGAATCCTTTACTCAAGAATTATGACAGTGCCAGAAGCAAGTGCCAAGTAAGGCTGAGTCATTTACTCAAGAATTATGACAGTGCCAGAAGCAAGTGCCAAGTGAGGCTGAATCATTTACTCAGGAATTATGACAGTGCCAGAAGCAAGTGCCAAGTGAGGCTGAATCATTTACTCAAGAATTATGACAGTGCCAGAAGCAAGTGCCAAGTAAGGCTGAGTCATTTACTCAAGAATTATGACAGAGCCAGAAGCAAGTGCCAAGTGAGGCTGAATCATTTACTCAAGAATTATGACAGTGCCAGAAGCAAGTGCCAAGTAAGGCTGAGTCATTTACTCAAGAATTATGACAGTGCCAGAAGCAAGTGCCAAGTGAGGCTGAATCATTTACTCAGGAATTATGACAGTGCCAGAAGCAAGTGCCAAGTGAGGCTGAATCATTTACTCAAGAATTATGACAGTGCCAGAAGCAAGTGCCAAGTGAGGCTGAATCATTTACTCAAGAATTATGACAGTGCCAGAAGCAAGTGCCAAGTGAGGCTGAATCATTTACTCAAGAATTATGACAGTGCCAGAAGCAAGTGCCAAGTGAGGCTGAATCATTTACTCAAGAGTTATGACAGTGCCAGAAACAAGTGCCAAGTGAGGCTGAATCATTTACTCAAGAATTACGACAGTGCCAGAAGCAAGTGCCAAGTGAGGCTGAATCATTTACTCAGGAATTATGACAGTGCCAGAAGCAAGTGCCAAGTGAGGCTGAATCATTTACTCAGGAATTATGACAGTGCCAGAAGCAAGTGCCGAGTGAGGCTGAATCATTTACTCAGGAATTATGACAGTGCCAGAAGCAAGTGCCAAGTGAGGCTGAATCATTTACTCAAGAATTATGACAGTGCCAGAAGCAAGTGCCAAGTGAGGCTGAATCATTTACTCAAGAATTATGACAGTGCCAGAAGCAAGTGCCAAGTGAGGCTGAATCATTTACTCAAGAATTATGACAGTGCCAGAAGCAAGTGTCAAGTGAGGCTGAATCCTTTACTCAAGAATTATGACAGTGCCAGAAGCAAGTGCCAAGTGAGGCTGAATCATTTACTCAAGAATTA
>NC_091554.1:42168383-42173383 GCF_042767895.1 Penaeus vannamei | reverse complement strand
GTTCGATGAAACTTGTCTGTTTGTAGGGTATCATTTGCTAAATGGATTCCTGTGTTCGTTATATGATGTTCGTATCGTCGTGTTCGTTATATGGTGTTCGTTATGATAGATTTTGTTCGTTTGTTAAGTGTTGTTCGCTAAGTCGAGTTCTTTCGTTCGTTACGCGCGGTGTTCGTTATATCATATTTGTTACGTTGCGTTCGTAACTAGAATTCGTTCATTAGTGATGTTTCGTAAGAATTTATTCGTTGCGTAGTGTTCGTCCAGAGATGTTCGCTATATATGAGTTCGTTCATTCGTTCGGTACCGAGTTCGTAATGTGATGTTCGTTAAAACTCGTCTATACGTTAAGTGGTGTTCGTTATATGTTCCCTAACATGGCATTCGTTGTATGATATTCTTTAGCTATTGTTTAGTAACATGAGGTTTGTTATATATTATTCGTTACAGTATTAACTATCATTCTTTATATGGTGTTCGCTATATCGCTGCTAAATAATATTCTTTTTCCTTCCATTTCGCCAAAACTTCCTCAAAACTTTTTTTTTCTTTCTTTCTTTCTTTCTTTCTTTCGTAATCCTTCGCATTCTCCTAATTTTCTCTGTTTCCTCTCGTTCGCTTCTCGATAATTCCGCGCGTGTGATTCTTTATGTCGTCCTGTGCGCTTCTATCGCTTCCTGTTCTTGTGTCCTTTTTTACCGTTCAGTTCGCGTATTTGCGTTCCTTGTAGAAGAAGAAGGAAAAAAAAGAAAAAAAAAAGAAAAGAGAGAAAAAAAAAATCGCTTCCGTTTGTAGCATCGAGTTCATTCACCTTTCGGAGGACATTTTCAAAAACAGGTGGAATATGCGCAATTCTTAGAGAGAGAGGGAGAGGGGGGGAAGGGTGAGGGAGGGAGGGAGGGAGAGAGGGGAGAGGGGAGGAAAGGGGGGATATGGGGAGGGAGAGAGAGAGAGGGGGGGAAAGGGAGAGAGAGAGAGAGAGAGAGAGAGAGAGAGAGAGAGAGAGAGAGAGAGAGAGAGACAGACAGACAGAGGAGAGAGAGAGAGAAATACGAAAATGTACTTATGCATCTGTCTTTCTGTGTATATGATTATATATTTGCATACGGACATGCATATCTATATACACACAGTCATGCATTAATAAGTATATACAAAAACACACCATAACCCATCCCATTGCAATCAGTCTGTAAGCAAATATGTACGTGTGAATCATATAAACAAAAGAAAATAAATAAAACCGTCAAAGCAAACACATAAATCAATAACCAGATCCATAAACACACAACCAAACAGGTGAACTCTTGACCAAAAAAAAAAAATCACAACCCCCCCTGCCCCCCTAACCCACAACCCTAATTTTCCCCTTCTTCTCCCCCCCTAACCCTCTTTCCCTCTTCCCTTTTCCCTAATTCACCCCCCCACCTTCCGCTCTCACACCCTCCCCCTCGAGCCTCCCTCCTTTCCCCCTCCTCACCCCCTCCCCCGTCCCTTCCTCCCTCACCCTCTCACCCTCCCCTTCCTCCTTCCTCTTCCTCCCTCCCCCTCCCCTCCCCTCCCCCTTCCTCCCCCTCTCACCCTCCCCTCCTTTCCCCCCTCCCCCTCTCACCCTCCCCCCTCCCCCTCCCCCTTCCTCCTTCCCTCCCCCATGCCCCCGTTCCAACCTGCGAGCCACTTACTGTGCATAATCAAACGTTTCTTGCAACTTCCTTGCAACTTCCCGTTACTTGATCCTGCCCAAGACGCGGTCGGGAAGGCGCCGCTCTCCTTGGTTTCATTCTGTCCCTTTTTCGGTGCTTGCAAATCGGGCTGCTTTTTTTCTTTCTTCTTCGTCTTCTTCGTCTTCTTCTTCTTCGTTACTTTGTTTCTTATTTTTTGGATATTTTGTCTTATTTTTTATTCTTATTTTGTTATTATTTCTTCAATCTTTCTCCTTCTTTCTCTATCTGATTATATATCGCTTTATTTCTCTCTCTCTCTGTCTCTATCTATCTGATTATATATCGCTTTATTTCTCTCTCTCTTTCTCTATTTATCTATCTATTTGATTATATATCACTAAATTTCTCTATCTATCTATCTATCTAATTATATATGTCACTCTATTTTTCTCTCTTTCTCTGTCTATCTAACTATATCTCTCTCTTAATTTCTCGCTCCCTCTTTCTTTATCTATTTATCTACCTATATATCTCTCTATCTATCTCTTTATTCACCTACCTATCTATCCATCCATCTCCCTATCTATATATCAATTCATTTATCTGTCCATCCATTTATCGATATCTATTCATCTATACATCTATCTTTTACCGTCACAATTTCATTCATTATAATTATTATTATCATTATTATTATTATTATTATCATTATCATTATTATTATTATCATTATTATTATTATTATCATTATCATTATCATCATTATTATTGTTATTAGCATTATTATTCTTATTATTGTTATTATCATTATTACTATTATTGTTATTATCATTATCATTATTATTGTTATTATTATTATCATTATTATTATTATGATTATTATCATTATCATTATTATCATTATTATTGTTATTATCATTATTATCATTACTATTATTGTTATTATCATTATTATCATTACTATTATTGTTGTTATCATTATTATCATTATTATTACTATTATCATTATTAATATCATTATCATCATCATTATCATCATTATTATCATTATCATTACATATTCACCGTTTTTCTCCCGCACACCCCTCTCACACACATCGATTCCTCACCGTGCTCTTCAGACAGCAAGCCGTTATGCTTTTAGAGACAACCATTAGCTCCAATTAGCTCTTTCACATGCGTCGATTACAGCAAAACCCTTTTCACGGTCAGCTGGGCGGCTAAGGACGGCCAAAAATCGATGAGTGTGGAAGAAGAATATGAAATGTGTGACCGTGTGTGGTGAGTGTGTGTGGCTGGGAGGGCGAATGGCCGAGTGTCGATGGTCTGAAAAAAGGAATCTGTGTGTGTGTGTGTGTGTGTGTGTGTTTGTTTATCTATCTTTATTTATTTATTTGTCTGTCTCGCTATCTGTCTACTTGTCTATTTCTGTCTCTCTGTCTCTCTCTTTCTCTTTCACTCTCACACTCTCACTCTCACACTCTCACTCTCACTATCTATCTGTCTGTCTATCTTTATCTATCTATTTATCTATCTTCCTCTCTCTCTCTCTCTCTCTCTCTCTCTCTCTCTCTCTCTCTCTCTCTCTCTCTCTCTCTCTCTCTCTCTCTCTCTCTCTCTCTCTCTCTCTCTCTCTCTCGCTCTCTCTCGCTCTCTCTCTCTCTCTCTCTCCCTCTACCTCTCTCTTTCCTTTTTTTTCTCTCTCTCTTTACCTATCTATCTATCTATATCTCTCTCACTCACTTTCACTCTCTATCTATCTATCTTTATCTCTCTCTCTCTCTCTCTCTCTCTCTCTCTCTCTCTCTCTCTCTCTCTCTCTCTCTCTCTCTCTCTCTCTCTCTCTCTCTCTCTCTCTCTCTCCCTCCATTCGGAATGACAATCCAGTTTAGCGAGGAGAGGATATCCGTATCCTCTCTTCGCTAAACTGGATTGTCACGTTACATTTTTTTTCGTTCTTTCTTTCTTTCTATCTTTCTCTCGTTTTTTTTCTTTTCTTTTATTCGATCTCGATTTTTCTTATCCATTTTGATTTTTTTTCTTTTTTTTCTTTTTTTCTTTCTTTTTTCTTGTTTCTTTCCTTTTTTCTTTCTTTTTTATTTTTTATTTTTTTTTTACCATTTCTTCTTTTTTTTCTTTAGTATTTTTTTCTTTTTATTAACATTTCCTTTTTTGTGTGTTTCTATTTTCTATCGTTATTTTTTTCTTTCCTTTCTTAATATTTCCCTTTTCATATTCATGCTTTCAGACCGATAGTTTTTGAGTATTTTGTCTAAAATTGTTGCTTTTTACGTGTGTTCTGCTTGCTTGATCTCTTGCTTGGTGGTCCCGGTGACTCAGAGGGAGGGTGAGGGGTGGGGGAGGGGGAGGGAGGGAGAGAAGAAGGGGGAGGGTGTCAGGGAAGGAGGGTAGGAGGGGGGGAGGAGGGAGAGAGGGAGGTGGGAGGAGGGGGAAGAAAAAAGGAGGATTGGAGGGAGAGGATGGAAAGGGTGGGGTAGGGGGGAGGGGGTTGGCGAGAGGAGTAGGAGGAGGATGGAGTGGGGGGGGGGGGGAGGTGTAGGAGGTGGAGGAGGTAAAAAGAGGGGTAGGAGGGGGAGGTGGGGGGAGGTGGAATGGAAAAGGAGGATTGGATAGAGAGGTTGAAAAGGGGGGGGAGGGAGTGAAGATAAAGGTAAGGAAGAGGAGTAGGAGGAGGATGGAGTAGAAAGGGGGGAGGTACGAGGAGTAGGAGGGGGGGGGAGGGAGGGAGGAGGTGGAAAGGTGAGGAAGAATGGAGGGAGTGAAAAGGGGAAGGGGAGGTAGGAGGGGGGAGTGAGTGACAAGGTGGAGAGAAGTAGGAGGGGGAGGGGGAGAGGGAGGTAGGGGGGTGGTGGAAGGAACAGGTGAGAGGGAGGGAGACAGAAGGAGGGATAGAAGAAGGAAGGGAAGGAAGGGAGGGGGAATGGAAGGAGGGAAAACGAAAAAGGAGATGAGGGAAGGAAGAAAGAGGGAGAAGGAGGGAAAAAGAAAAATGAGATGAGAGAAGGAAGAAGGTGAGAAAAGGAAAAGATGAAAGTGGAAGAGGAGAGGAAGAGAACAAAGCGAGGAAAGGAGGTGGAGGAAGGAGAGATAGCGTGGGGGGGGGGGGCGGAGACAGACAGACAGAGACAGAGAAGAAGAAAGCAACATAGACAAGATGAAAACAAAATTAAAAGAAAAAAGGTATATCACGAACGAAGAAGAAATAAAGAAATACAAGAGAATATGAAGAACAAGAAACAGAGGCAAATGATAATAAAGATTCCTGACGAAGAAGAAACAAGAAAACGAATGAGAATAAATGAATAAAGTAAAGAA
>NC_091554.1:42155883-42160883 GCF_042767895.1 Penaeus vannamei | reverse complement strand
TTCAGGGTGTTTGATTTGTTTGTTTGTTTGGGAATGTTGGTGTATGATTGTGTTTGTGTGTGTGTTTATTTGTTGTTTTTTAGTTTGTTATGTTTGTTTCTTTCTTTGTTTGAGAATGTTTCGAGTTTGGTGTAAGATTGTGTGTTTGTTTGTGTATCTGGGTGTGTGTATATTTGTTGTTGTTTTTTAGTTTGTTATACGACTGTGCGTCTGTGTGTTTGTTTGTTTGGGAATGTTCGAGTTTGGTGTATAATTGTGTGTTTGTGTTTGTTTGCGGGTGTTTTGCGTGTTTGTTTGTTGGACTTTATTTCGAGTTTAGTGTATGATTATGTGTTTGTGTTTGTTTGTGTGCGGGTGTTTGTTTATTTGTTTTTGTTTTGAGTTTGGTATATAACTGTGTGTATGTGTGTGTATGTGTTTATGTGTGTTTGTGTGTGTTTGTGCGTATACGTGTACTTAGATGTGTAAGTGTAATCTCTTGTGCCATGTTTATGTTTGTTTGTTTGTTTGCGTGTATGTTTAAGAGCGAAGTTGCATGTAGTTGCAATTATTTTTTTACGTACACCTTCCATGTCAATTGTACTTACATAGGTACATATATGCATTTTTTTTTTTTTTTTTTTTTTTTTTTACATGATCCTTACCTTCTTGTAGATGTATGTACATATATGAACGTAAACACACACACATGTACGTATGTAAGCGGGTCCGTTTGATATAGATCCCTTATTACAATTCGTTTTATGTCTGTATTTGAGCTCGTTTGAGAATCTTGAAAGTATGTGAACAAGCGTAACTTTATGCGAAATAAAATTCACAATTGATGATATACCTTTATAAAACGCATTTAATGTGATAAAGCGAGAATAAGAGGTTGGAAAATGAGAGAGGAAAAATAAACCAAAGGGAAATAGAGAAGAAGGGAAAAAAAGAGAGAATATAAAAGAGATGTATGTGAACGAACGCGTGTCTTTATGCGAAACAAAATTTACAATTGATGATAACCTTTGTGTAACGCTCGTAATGCGATCAAGCGAGAATAAGAGGTTTGAAAATAAGAGAGAAAAATAAACGAAAAGCAAAGAGAGAAGTCGGGAAGAAGAAGAAGAAGAAGAATGAGAGGGAGAGAGGGAGAGAGGGAGAGAGGTAGAGAGGGAGAGAGAGAGAGAGAGAGAGAGAGAGAGAGAGAGAGAGAGGGAGAGAGAGAGAGAGAGAGAGAGAGAGAGAGAGAGAGAGAGCGAGAGGAGCGAGGGAAACAGAGAAAAAGAGACACAGAGAGAGAGAGAGAGAGAGAGAGAGAGAGAGAGAGAGAGAGAGAGAGAGAGAGAGAGAAAGGAGCGAGGAAACAGAGAGAAAGAGAGAGAGAGAAAAAGAGAGAGAGAGAGAGAGAGAGAGAGAGAGAGAGAGAGAGAGAGAGAGAGAGAGAGAGGGAGGGAGGGAGGGAGGGGGAGAGAGAAAGAGAGAGAGAGAGAGAAAGAAAGAGAGAAAGAGTGAGTGAGAGAAAGAGAGAGAAAGAGAGAGGGAGAGAGAGAAACAGAGACAGAGAGAGGCAGAGTGAGAGAGAGAATGAGAGAGAGAAAGAGAAAGAGAGATAAATAGAGAAAGAAAGAGAATGAAAGAAAGAGAGAGAGAGAAAATAAAAGAATACATATTCTCCAATTTATCAACGATATCAGTAGTAATAACAGCACAAGACACACGTCATAAAACTTCAAATTGTGACTTATTTTTCTTATAATGTCTCGGTTTCTTCATCTTAACGACGGTGTTGTAAGATTAAGTGGTTTGGGAGGAGGTGGAGGGGGAGGGGGAAGAGGGGGGGGGTTAAGAGGAGATAGAGGGGGGGGGGTAAGAGGAGGAAGAGGATGGGAGATTAAGAGGAGTAGGAGGGAGGTGAGAGGGATTAAGAGGATCAAAAGGAGGGGAGGGGTTAAGAGGGAGGAAGAAGGGGGTGGATTAAGAGGAGAAAGAGGAGGGGATTAATATTAAGAAAGAGAAGGGGGTGTTAAGAGGAGGAGGGGGAAGGGGATTAAGAAAAGGAAGAGGAGGACGAGGAGGATTAAGAAGAGAAAGAGGAGGGGGATTAAGAGGAGCAAGAAGAGGGGGATTAAGAGGAGCAAGAAGAGGGGGATTGAGAGGGAGAAAGAGGAGGAGGATTAAGAGGAGAAAGAGGAGGACGAGAGGGATTAAGAGTAGGGAGGTGAGAGGGATCAAGAAGAGAAACAGGAGGGGGAAAGGGTTAAGAGGATTAAGAGGGGGAGGGGTTAGAGGAGAAAAAGGAAGGGAATAGGGAAAGAGAATAGGAGGAACAGAAATAAAGAAAAATAATAAAAGGAGGAAGAGGAGAGAAAAAGAAGGAGGAGGATGAAGAAAAACAACTTGAGTAAAAAGCGAAAAAGGAAGAAAAAGACGAAGAAAAAAAGATGAGGAAAAATAGAAAAAGGATAAAGCGAAAAAAGAAAGAGAAAGACGAAGAAAAATAAGGAGTGTGAAAGAGAGAAAGAGGAGGAGGCGGAAGAAGAAGAGGAAGCATCAAAAGAGGATGGACGGTAGGAGAAAATCAAAGAGAATGCTTAACAGAAGACGAAACGGGAGATAGAGAAAGAGAAAGAGAAAAATGACTTTAGAAAGGAAAGAAAAGAAAATAAAACAAGAAAATCAAGTATGAATAAGCAAGGAAAAATCATGAACTTAATCATATCATGAAATTAGTGAAGCCAAAGGAATTTGAGAGAGTGGGGGGTGGGGGGAGGGTATTCGTTGACAGATTGGGGGTGGGGGGAGTGGGGGGGAGTCATGAGCTAGTGGAGTGGGGGAGGGGAGGAGCAAAAAGAGAGGGAGAGGAGGAAGATGGAGGGAGAGGGAGAAGAGGGGGATGGAGGATGGATGGGGAGGGAGAAGGGAGAGGGAGAAGAAGAGGATAGAGGTGAGGGAGAGGCAAGGGGGAAGAGGGGGTTGGAGGATGGAGGGGAAGGGGGAGGGAGAGGAAGAGGAGGATAGAGGGGGAGGGGGAAGGAGAGAGAAAAGAGGAGGGGAGGGAGAGGGAGAGGGAGAAGAGGAGGATGGAGGGGAGGGAAAGAATGAAGAGGATGGAGGGAGAGGGAGAGGAAGAGGACGATGGAACGGGAACGAGAGGGAGAGAGAGAGAGAAGAGGAAGAGGAGGATGGAGGGAGAGGAAGAGGAAGAGGGAAAAGAGGAGGATAGAGAAGGAGGGGGCAAAACAAAGTTGCATGAGGGTTAATAGGGGTGAGAGAGTAAGATCCAAAGCAAGCGAAAATGGACCAACTGAACCCGTCGGAATATGGTTCTTGGAGGCGAGACAATGGGAGGTCCGGTTGCCGTTCGAAGACACTCGCGAGAGGAATCGGACGCCGGGCGAACTTGCGCGAGATGTGGCCGGCCGTCGGAGGGGAGGGGGGGGGGAGGGGGGGGGGGAGGCAGTGCGGTGTTTTTCTTTTTTGTTTTTGTTTTTGTTTTTTTTTTCGTGATGTTTCCCTCACTCGCATATCTATATTTATGTATATATATATATTTATATATATATATATATATATATATATATATATATATATATATATATATATATATACGTATATATGTATATATATATATATATATATATGTAAATATATATACATATGTATATATATTTATGTATATGTATATATATATATATGTATATATATATATATATATATATATATATATATATATATATAGAGAGAGAGAGAGAGATAGAAAGAGAGAGAGAGAGAGAGAGATAGAGAGAGAGAGAAATAGATAGATAGATAGATATGTATGTATGTATGTATGTGTATATATATATATACATATATATATATATAAATATATATATATATATACATATATATATATATACACACACACACACACACACACACACACACACACACACACACACACACACACACACACACACACACACACATATATATATGTATATATATATATATATATATATATATATATATATATATATATATACATATATATATACATATATATATATATATATATATATATATATATATATATAGATATATATATATATATATATATATATATATGCAGGTGTGTATGTTTTTGTGTGTGCAGAGAACGGGAGAAGGATTTCCTAATAGAGGCATAATCCCGCCTTGGACTAACCTTTTCATCTCTCACACTTTCTCAAGTTCATGTCCTTATCTCGACGACCCCAGAATGGCAAATCTGCTTTGATATTTAAGCCATCCAAATAAAAACAGGTCTTGCGTTCTTATTTTATTTTATTGTTGTTGGTATTGTTTTGTTTATTAGTTTATTTAAGTTGTTTGTTGATATGTTTTTAGTGCTCTATCTATTTTGGTTATTTTGATTCTATACTTATTTTCTATTCAATTATCTTTTAATTTTTATCATGTAGTTGATCTATTTATTTTCAATTATCCGTCTTTATTTGTATCTATTTTCATATCTATTTCTTTCGTTGATTAAGAAATCGGCCCCAAAGACTCCTTGTTTTTGCACAGGTCAAGACCCCGGCGGTGACTTCAAGACGTCAGCCGCTGCACCTCAAGACCCGGGATGACCTCCCACCCCTTGTCGACCCTCTCCTCCTCTCCTCTCCCCTCTTCTCTCTTCCTTTTCTCCACTACTCTCCTGTTCTCCTATTCTTTTCTCTTCTTTCCTCTCCTCTCCCCTCTTCTCTGCTCCTTTTCTTCTCCCCTCCCCTCTTCTCTCTTCCTCTTCTTCTCCCCTCCTCTTCTGTTCTTTTCTCTTCTTTCCTCTCCTCTCCCCTCTTCTCTGCTCCTTTTCTTCTCCCTCCCTCTTCTCTCTTCCTCTTCTTCTCCCTCCTCTCCTGTTCTTTTCTCTTCTCTCTTTTCCTATCCCCTCCTGCTCTCTTCCTCTTCTTCTTCCCTCCTCCTCTCCTCTCCTGTTCTCTTCTCTCTTCTCCCTCTCCCTCCCTTTCTCTACTCTCCTCTTCCCCTCCTCACCCTCC
>NC_091554.1:42140883-42143383 GCF_042767895.1 Penaeus vannamei | reverse complement strand
CTGTTATCATTATTACTATTGTTATTATTCGTATTACTATTATCATTGTCATTATTATTATCCTTATAATTTTTATCATTATTATCATTACTATTATTACAATTATTATCATCATCCTTATTCTCATCATCATTAACATCACTGCTATCATTATTATTATCACCATCATCATTATCATCATCACCTTCACCATTATCGTTATCATGATCATCATTACTGTTAATATTACATTATCATTATATTCAATAGTATATCCATTATTATCATCATAGAACCTATCATTATTTTATCATCTTTATAATAACATTTGTATCATTTCAGCCTCATTGTCTTTATCATTAAGTTTTCTTTTAATATAATGATTTATTACGATATATAATATCATTAACATATTATTCTCACTCATTATTACCATTTTCATTACATAACATAATCTATATCATATTATTGCCATGCGATAAAACGATACGATAAAGCTATATGTTTCTATCGTTACAATTATCATTATGATGTTTATTTATAATGAAAGATAAAGGTTTACAGTTCAGTTGTTTATCATTCTTTTTTTTTTAATTGCTTTCATTAGAATAAGTGACATCGTTTACCTTGATTAACATCACCGTGGTCATTGTTGCATTTTTGATAATTCAATTCGTGCAATATTTGTTACTATGTAGATTTATTACTTGAGGGTAACACTTGATTATAATACAGCAAGGTTATTAATTATTTCACCTATCACACGTCCTGTATTTATAGCTGTTTTCGTACCTATATCTTTTTCACACTTTTCCTCTTATAGTTATCATTGTTGTTAGTCAATTCATCAGTTTTATGGCCACTCAATAATCATCTATTTGGATTCATCATCGCCATAATTTGACCGCAATCTTCACCAAGCTTCAAAAGCCTTGCAAGATTTTCAAACCTTTTATCCAAGCGGAGCACAATACACCCACAATCATCAAAATTTATATCGTTTTAAAAGCACATGATTTATGTAATCCCAAAACCTTTTCATATCATCACACACCACGCGTCTGTTTCTTCACAATGTCCAGCGTGATTCGGCAAAAAAAAAAAAAAAAAAAAAGCACTTTGTCAAAACGGATGTAATTACGTCATATTTATCACTCAACCTTGAACGAGGCCGACTTGAGAGTGACTAGATCGGAAGCGTGGACTCTGAATTTGTCTGTTTATCATTTTATCACCATTCTGGAGGAGGTAGGGGGGTAGGGGAGGGAAGGGGGGTACTTGCCATTCACTCCGGATATAAATCTGCTTTTCGTTGGGTAATCAGCGATCCATAATTGATCATTATCGGCATCGTAATCACAGAAAATTGTCTACCTTTCCTCCATCCGAAGCTTTCGACGCCTCGATCACCCAAGGACTGTCTCGAACCGTGATTCATGGCTTCGGTGATGCATGTGTTCGATTCGAGATTCCTTTTGGTGAATCTTACGCGAGCTGCTTCATTCACTGGCGCTTCCTCTCTTGTATTATTGTTATTATTATTCATTAGACTTTCTCAGTTCTGGGGCTTTAGTCTTGTCATCTATTGTGTGCTTGTGATTTATCGTCTTTCTCTTCTGTACCCTTTGTGTGTGTGTGTGTGCGTTTGTGTGTGTTTGTGTTTGTGTGTGTGTGTGTGTGTGTGTGTGTGCATGTGTGTGTGTGTGCATGTGTGTGTGTGCGTGTGTGTGTGTTTGTGTGCGTGTGTTTGTGTGCGTGTGTGTGGGGGGGGTGTATGTGTGTGTGTGTGTGCGTGTGTGTGTGTGTGTGTGTGTGTGTGTGTGTGTGTGTGCGTGTGTGTGTGTGTGTGTGTATGATACCAAATAAGGTGACTGTGCTTATACGTTTGTAAATTGGTGCGTAATTTTTTATATTCCCTTTGCTTATTCTCATTCTTTTATCACTATTATCAGTACGTCGTTATTAATCCCACATCTTTTTGTTTATTTTTTATATTATTTTTTTTTCTATTTCTTTATTTTTGTTTATTTAATTTTCCTTCTCCCGTTTCCTCTTTCCTAAAGCTATACTTTTAAATCAAAGTCATAAATATCCTTATCATAATTTGTACAGCTCAAAGAGTGTTGTTAAGACACATTATACGCGTATTAGTTTTCGTTGGTTAGTATTGTCTTGCCACGAGAATTTCGTTATCAAAGTTGATGTAGGAAAATGAAATATATTATACGTGTGTGTGTGTATGAATATGTGTGTGTGTGTGTGTGTGTGTGTGTGTGTGTGTGTGTGTGTGTGTGTGTGTGTGTGTGTGTGTGTGTGTGTGTGTGTGTGTGTGTGTGTGTGTGTGTATATATATATATATATATATATATATATATATATATATATATATATATATATATATATATATATATATATATATATATATCTTGGTCTGTTGCAAGGTTATCTTCCTCACTGAATACTGCTGGTTTAGGAAATTAATTTAACAGCCTTCAGGTATTTGGAATCTCTAATATCTTTT
>NC_091554.1:42130883-42133383 GCF_042767895.1 Penaeus vannamei | reverse complement strand
CGGGGAAATTGGCGCTAATAAATTCACTGACATTGTTGATTAGTTCATTCTCGATTTGTTTATCATGTTTATGCTTTCTTCAGGATTTTTATTACTGAACTCACTTTTTTTCATTTATTTATTAATATTTTCTTTCGTTTTCAATTCTTTCTCTTGCCTTTACTTATCAATATTCTTATACTTTCTTGTTTTTTATTACCGGACTCGCTTATTCATTTATTTATCAATATTTTCTTTTCGTTTCCATTCGTTCTCTCGCTTTTTACCTGTCAATCATTATTCATTTATTTCCGAAAAATAGACACATCGGCAACCGTACCTGGCGTTTATCGGAATAAAATTTATAATTTGAAACGATTTACAAACAATTCAGGATTTTAAAGAAATATCGAATGCTTACACTGATTAATATAATTATCGCAATAGTTTTAATGAACCTCATGGAAGTAAAATGATAAAGGGATAGTTGTTATATCATGAACTAATTAAAAGTACAACGTAAATGTCAAAAATTCTCAATAAATGACTCTAAAATAAATAAAATAAATAAAATAAAATAAAATAAATAAATAAAATAAAATAATGTCTCTAAAATAGACAATACAGCGTAAATGACAACAGTATGAAGAACACCTTCCCGCAGCTGACACCAATGCCCCAGAAATGACAGGACAGCTCACCGCGACTGACAGCTGACCGTAGTTCACTTCCCTGCCCGCGATAAAGGGAAATGAGCCCGTTCGAGATATATTAATCACTGAACGACATACTCCATGAATGACCATTATGTACCCCTTACCCTTCACTCTACCCCCCCCCTGTAACCCTCCCTACCCTTCGCCCTATCCCCCCTGTATCTCCCCTCCCCATCATTCTACCTCCCTGTCTTCCCCCTCCCCTGCACCCTACCCCCCCTGTATCTCCCCTCCCCTGCACCCTACTCCCCCTGTATCCCCCACTACCCTCCCTCCCCCTACCCCTTACCCTCCCCTGCTAACCCTACACTCTATCCTCTGTCTCCCCCCCATCCCCTCCCTCCCTACCCAACTTTCCTCCCTACCCCCTATCACCCCCACCCCCCTGTAGGTCCACCCCGCCCACCTACTCAAGTGACGGCGGTTGGACACGCTTGACACCTCTCCCTACCCCCCCCCTACCCCTCCCCTTCAGACAATACGCAGAAATTAATCACCGGAGCTGAAACAAAAGCGACGTACGCACGCACGCACGCACGCATACTCGGACGCCAATATACGCATATACGCACATAGATACATACACGCACTCAGACGCACAAACATACACACACCTACACAAACACACACACAAGCACCCACACACACATACACACACACATAATCAAACACATACTCAAACACCTACACAAACACACACGCACACACACACACACACACACACACTGCATCCTGTCATTAGCGAGGGCAAGTGGAATCCTGTTGACCTCTGACCTCGGCTGAGAAATGACAAAGTGACCAAGGAGTCAGTCATCGAGCGGGGGGAGGGGGGTGAGAGGGAAAATGAGCGAAAGAATGGAGTAAGAAGAGAGAAAGGAGAAATGGCAGAGACCGAGAATGAAAGAATAAAGTGAGGAAGAGAATGGGAGTAAGCAGAGAGAAAGAAGGAATGGGAGAAAGAGAGAATGAAAGAATAAAGTGAGGAAGAGAATGGGCGTAAGAAGAGGGAAAGTAGGAATAGCAGAGAAAGAGAATGAAAGAATAAAGTGAGAAAGAGAATGGGAGTAAGAAGAGGGAAAGGAGGAATGGGAGAGAACAAGAATGAAAGAGAGGGGGAAGGGAGGGGAGTGATAAAGGCGTAAGAGAGAGAGAGAGGGGGAGGATAGAGGTGAAAGAGAGAGAGGGGAGTGAAACTTGAAAGAGAGGGGAAAGGGAGGGGGAGTAAAGAATTGAAAGAGAGGGGGGAAGGAAGGTCTAGAGTGGTCACTAGTCACTTTCTGTTTATTTCCGATTGTATTTGCATAATTTATGAATATATCATTGGTTTGCTTTTCATGTATAGGTGATTTACCCGCGGGTGAAAGTGTGGGCCCGGAGAGGAGGGAAAATTGGCATTCTTTATTACTTTTTGATGGATTAAGGATTAGAGAGAGGAGGGGGAAGGAGGGGGGAGGGGAGGAAGGTATTCATTACATTGCTTCCTCACGCTACTATACCCCTTTCCCATACCACCCCCCCTCCCCAAGGTCCTACCCACCTACCCACCTACCTTCCAATGCCCCATCCCCCTCCCTAAGGTCCTACCCACCTATCCACCTACCCACCCACCTACCCACCTACCCATACCCCCTCCCCCTCCCTAAGGTCCTACCCACCTACCTACCCATACTCTATCCCCCTCCCTTAGGTCCTACCCAAATACCCACCCACCCACCCACCCACCTACCCATACCCCATCCCCTCCCTAAGGCCCTACCCACCTACCCACTGTCCGGCCATCTCGAGTGGTGTCATTTATCTCGTCT
>NC_091554.1:42118383-42120883 GCF_042767895.1 Penaeus vannamei | reverse complement strand
ATATGTACATAAGTGTGTGTGTGTGTCTGTGTATGTACAAACACACGTGTGTTTGTGTGCATTGTATATTCAGTAAGCATCCGTGTGTGAATATTTACACGTATGTAGACACAACATATAGAAATGAACCGTTACACAAATTGATAAGCATTTTGAAGGAGACCAATACACACATGCATATATATATCCGTCCTTCTCCTCCCCCCCCCCCCCCCCCGTTTGTTTTTAACACGAAAAATACTTAATGGATTGGCTACGAATATCTTCATTTTTTCCAATCCTTGCAAACGGCGAGCGAATAATGAGCGTAAATAACTTTCCTTTTTTACTTCGAACGTCTATCTACATATTTCTTCGGTTCTTTGTCTCATCCCCCCCCCCATTCCCCCTTTTTTTTCTTTTTTTTTCGTTTTTTTCTTCTTCTTTTTCCCTTTTGGTTCTTGGCGTTTCTCTCTATCTCCCTGAATCATCGGCGTGTTTCGAGAATTCTCGTCATTCCGAAATAGGAGATGCAAGACCTTGGGTTTGTCGTGAGCTGTTTTTGCACACATTTTTTGTTTATATTTGTATATTGTTATTATCATGATCATTTTTATCATAATTATTGATATTCTTACTACTATGACTATTATTGTTATCATTATTATTATTGTTATTGTCAATATTATCCTCAATATTATCATTACTGTTGTTATCATCATTATTATTATCATAATCATCATTATCATTGGTGGCAGTAGTAGTAGCAACATGGTCATTGCAACTATTCTTATTATCATTATCATATATATTATCCACATGATTTTTTATCACTCTCGTAATCATTATCTTATCATTATCATTAACATGTTGTTATTATTATTATCATTATCATTATTGTTATTATCATTATAATTATCATTATTATCATTTATTAATGTTCTTTCATTATTATTATTATTATTATCATTATTATTATCATTATTATCATTTATTAATGTTTTTTGTTGTCTTGTTCTTTTAGTTGTTCTTGAAGTATTTATTGTTCTCTCTCTGTTTCTCTCTGTCTCTGCCTCTCTTCTCTCTCTCTCTCTCTCTCTCTCTCTCTCTACTCTCTCTCTCTCTCTCTCTCTCTCTCTCTCTCTCTCTCTCTCTCTCTCTCTCTCTCTCTCTCTCTTCTTCTTCTTTCTTCTTCTTCTTCTTCTTCTTCTTCTTCTCCTCTTCTCCCTCTCTCTCTCCCCTTTCTCTTCTGCCACCTCTCTACTCTACCTCTCTTCCTCTTCTCTATCTGTCTATCTATCTACCCATCTCTACCTCAATCTCTCTATCTATTTATCTATCTATCTGTCTACTCTCCGCTTCTTGCCCCTGTCTCCTCCTCTCCTTCTCCCCCTCCCTCTCCTGCCCCTCTCTATCTCCATCTCCTTCCCTCCCTTCCTCCCTCTTCTCTCTCTCCCCTCTCTCTCTCTCTCTCTCTCCTCCCTCCCTCACTTGCCCCCCCTTGCTCTCATAGCCTTCCTTCCTCCTCTCCCTCTCCCCTCCACCCCACCCCCCACTCCTCTGTACCCCTTCCCTCCCCTCCCTCCCTCCCTCCCTCCCTCCTCCCTCCCTCCCTCCCTCCCGCTCTCATCCCCTTCCTCCTCCCTCCCTCCCTCACCTCCCTCCCTCCCTCCCACTCCCTCCCTCCCTCCTCTCCCTCTCTCCCTCACCCCTCCTCGTTCCCTCATAGCCTCCCCTCTCCCCCATCCCCGCTCTCATCCCCCTCTCCCTCCCTCCCTCCCTCACCCCCCTCCCTCTCCTTCCCCCCCCGTTCCTCATCCCCCCTCTCCCTCTCCCTCCCTCCTCCTCCCCTCCCTCCCACCCTGCCTTAAATCTCGTTCTCATAGCCTCCCTCCCTCCCTCCCTCTCCCTCACCCCCCCCCTCCTTCTCATAGCCTCCCTTCCCCGAGCGTCTTAAGACTAATCGAAACTTCTTAAACTCATTAACCTGTTGGCTGTCTGTCCCGCTTGTCCATTCCTGTAGTCTATTTATTACCAATTGCTGGTTATTCCCCTTTCTTTTGTCTGTTTGTTTTTTGTTTTGGTGTGTGTGTTTTGTTGGTTTTGCTGTGTGTCTGTTTGTTTTCTTTTTTTGATTTTTTCTGTTTGTGTTTTTGTTCGTTTCTGCTTTCCACTTTCTGTTTCTCTTCTCTCTCTCTCGGCCTCTCTCTCTCTCTCTCTCTCTCTCTGACGCTTGCTCTCTCTCTCTTTCTCTCTCTCGCTTTCTCTCTCTCTCTCTCTCTGACGCTTGCTCTCTCTCTCTTTCTCTCTCTCTCTCTCTCTCTCTCTCTCTCTCTCTCTCTCTCTCTCTGTCTCTCTCTGAAAGTCTCTCTCTCTCTCTCTCTCTCTCTCTCTCTCTCTCTCTCTCTCTCTCTCTCTCTCTCTCTCTCTCTCGCTCTCTCTCTCTCTCTCTCTCTTTCTCTCTCTCTCTCTCTTGATATCTACCTAAATATCCATCTCTTTATCTATTTACCCATATCTA
>NC_091554.1:42100883-42103383 GCF_042767895.1 Penaeus vannamei | reverse complement strand
CCTCACCCGCCTCGTCCTCCTCCTCCTCATTCATCCTCATCCTCCTCCGCCTCGTCCTCCTCCTCCTCATTCATCCTCATCCTCATCCGCCTCGCTCTCCTCCTCCTCATACACATCCTCCTCATCCACGTCATTCTCATCCACCACCTCCTCCCCACCACCTCCTCCTCCACCTCCTCCCAAATTCATCCTTATCCTCATCCACCTCCTCTTCCTCCTCCTCCTCCTCACCCGCCTCTCCCTCCTCCTCCTCATACACATCCTCCTCACCCACCTCATTCCCATCCACCACCTCCTCCCCCACCACCTCCTCCTTAAATTCATCCTTATCCTCATCCACCTCCTCCTCATCCTCATCCTCACCCGCCTCTCCCTCCTCCTCATACACATCCTCCTCCCCCACCTCATTCCCATCCACCACCTCCACCTCCTCCTCCTCCTCCTCCTCAAATTCATCCTTATCCTCATCCACCTCATCCTCCTCCTCCTCCTCCTCAAATTCATCCTCATCCTCATCCACCTCCTCCTCCTCCTCATCCTCTCCACCACGATCCTCATCTTCATCCGTCAGGCAATCCTACTGATCCGCGTTCAAATCCCGCATTGCCACTGGATGCTAACCCCAGCCATTCCTTGCAAAAAAAGGGTTAAATTGGAAGCAAAAATAAGCACATAATCTGACACACTTAGCATAAGGACAACCAATGTAAAATAAGAAGAAGAAAGAAAGAAGAAGAAGAAGAAAAAGAGAAGAAGAAGAAGAAGAAGAAGAAGAAATAAAAAAATAATAAAAAAGATATATAAACTAGATTATAATAATGATTATCATTATCACTTCCACCACTTCTCCTCCCATTCTTACCGGAATTACCACACCTAACATTCAGACCATCACATCTCTTTTAAGATTTACTATTTGTACATTATTTTCCCCACTCTAAAAAAAAAAAAAAAAAAAAAAAAAAAAAAAAAAAAAAAAAGAAAAACACACATGCAAAGAGAATTTACATCTTGAAGAGAATTTACTTCTTTTTTAAAGATTTTTTTTTACATTTTTTAAGAGATTTTATTTCTTTTTTTTTAAGATTTTTTTTTTTTTTTTTTTAGATTTTTTTCCCCTCGTGGCTTATATAACCGGAGAGAGATATATTTCATTATTATTATATCTGATGCTGACGTTTATCTCGAGATATATCGTGTCACGAAGGGTCTTGATGGATGGGTCTTCTTTTTTTTTTCTTTTTTTGAAATATGATTCTCATGAAAACCGCCATATGTGGATTGCTTTATGGACAGGCGAGATTTTTTTTTTTTTTTTTTTTTTTTTTTTACTTTTCGTTCTCGTGCTCATTTTTTTCTTTTTCTTTTTTCATCACCTTGTATTTCTTTTCCTGTATTTTTTATTTTTTCCATTATTATTATTCTTTATCATCTGTTTCCTTTTTTTATTCTTCTTCTTTATCACCTTCTTCATTGTCTATTTATTCTTCTTTTTCATTTTTTCTGTGCATCGTTTTATTCTTTTCCTAATATTCTATGACATATTCTTTATTATCATACAATTTCTTACTTTTGCTTTCTCTCAATTTATCTATCTATCTGTCTACCTATCTATCTATCTCTTGTTCTCTTCTATTTCTATTTCTTCCTCCCACATTCCCGTTCCCTCCCCCCTCCCCCATCTCCCTCTTCCCTCCTCCTCCCTCCCATCCCCCCTTTCCCTCCCCAACCCCTTTCTCCTCCCCTCTTCCCCTTACCCTCCCCCATCTCCCCTCCCCTTTCCCTCCCCCTTACCCTCCCCCATCTACCCCCAACTCCCATCTCCCCCCTTTCCCCTCCCTTACCCGCCCCCATCTCCCTTCCCCGCCCCCATCTCCCCCCCATCCCCCACCACGCAAAAAAAAAAAAAAAAATAGACCTTAAAATAAGAAAAAAGAAAAAAAAAAGCTTTAGAGACCTCAGCTATAAAACCCCCATTACAGGCAAGGGGTAACGCCTGCCCGTGTGGTTATTAACATGCAGTTATTACATCTACCCGCTGGAGGAATTGATTACCTATCGTCCACGAGAAGGGAGGGAGTATAGTCCGTATGAGCTGAGGGCATAGGGGCGACAGTCCCTTAAGATCGATAACCCGTGACTCGTTTTTTTTCTGCTTCTTTACCTCTTCGTCTTCCTCCTCTTTCTTCTTCTTCTTTTTCGCCTTCTATTTCTCCTTCTCCTCCTCCTCTTCCTCTTCTTCCTCCTCCTCCTCCTTCTCCTCCTCCTTCTCTTCCTCCTCCTCCTCTTCCAACTCCTCCTCCTTCTCCTCCTCCTCTTCCCCTTCCTCTTCCTCCTCCTCCTCCTCCTCCTCCTTCTCCTCCCCCTCCTCCCCCCTCCTCTTTTATTATCTCTCTTTTTTTTCGTTTCTTTTTCTTTCTTTTTTAACTCGGTACCCATATAATGTTAAGTTTATCCCAGTACAGGTTCACCCAAAAGCTAAACCGAGGTCATGTGCTGA
>NC_091554.1:42090883-42093383 GCF_042767895.1 Penaeus vannamei | reverse complement strand
AAAAATAAAAAAATCGAAAAAAAAGTTTTAAAAAAGGAAGAAAAAAAAGCGCCAAGTACTTGATCTAACAAAGGCATAATGGGCCAAGGGCGTAATTTCTCGAGGTCGTTACAGGGGAATCGAGGAGCCATTTTAGGCGGGAAAACTTGCCCCTTCCGTGTTCAAAGGCCGCTTTGATGGCGAGACACGTGTTGTTCATAATGGATGTGCGCTGAGGAGGCTCGGGGTACCTCTGGGGTCCTTCTGGGGTCTCTCTGGGGTCCTTCGCCGTGCTTGGTTATCGAGGTCTTCTTATTCTTCTCTCTTCTTCTTCGGGTTTTTCTTCTACGTCTTCTTTCTCTTCTGTATTTTCTTATTAATTTCTTCTACATTCTTCGTCCTTTTCGGTCCTTCTGGGGTCTCTCTGGGGTCCTTTGCCGTGCTTGGTTATCGGGGTCTTCTCTCTTCTTCTGAGCGTTCTTTTTCCTCGGATTTTTCTTCTACGTCTTCTTTCTCTTCTGTATTTTCTTATTCTTTTCTTCTATATTCTTCGTCCTTTTCGGTCCTTCTGGGGTCTCTCTGGGGTCCTTCGCCGTGCTTGGTTATCGGGGTCTTCTTATTCTTCTTCTCTTCTCTCTTCTTCTTCGGATTTTTCTTCTACGTCTTCTTTCTCTTCTGTATTTTCTTATTCTTTTCTTCTACATTCTTCGTCCTTTTCGGTCCTTCTGGGGTCTCTCTGGGGTCCTTTGCCGTGCTTGGTTATCGGGGTCTTTTTCTTCTCCTCTCTTCTTCTGAGCGTTCTTTTTCTTCGGATTTTTCTTCTACGTCTTCTTTCTCTTCTGTATTTTCTTATTCTTTTCTTCTACATTCTTCGTCCTTTTCGGTCCTTCTGGGGTCCCTCTGGGGTCCTTCGCCGTGCTTGGTTATCGGGGTCTTTTTCTTCTCCTTCTCTCTTCTTCTGAGCGTTCTTTTTCTTCGGATTTTTCTTCTACGTCTTCTTTCTCATCATCGTCTCTCTTCTTCGTCGTTGTTTTTGCTTGTCGGTCTTCTTCCTTATTATCCTCCTCGTCGCTCTTCTTCCTCCTCCTCCTCCTCCTCCTTTTCTTCCTCCTCATCTACCTCCTACTCTTTTTCCTCCTCTTCTACCTCCTCTTTCTTCTCCTCCCCCTCCTCCTACAACAACACTTCCTCCTCCTTCTCTTACTTTTCTTCTTCCTACGCTTCCTTCTGCTTTCTATTTTTCTTCGTCACCATATTTATTCTTCTCCCTCTTCTTTCTTTTTCTTAATCTAATTCCTCCTTCTTTTTCTCCCCCCGCTTTCTTTCCCTCTTCCCTCTCCTCCAACACCTCTTCTTCCTCCTCCTCATCTTCCTACTTCTTCATCTCCTTTTCCTCTTCGTCCTCCTCGCCCTCCTCCTCCTCTTCCTTTTCGCCCTTCCTCTTCCCTTCTCTCCTTCCTTTATCATCCCTTCCTTCCTCCTCCACCTACTCCCTCCTCCCTCCTCCCTCCTCCTCCTTTTGCTCCTTCTCCCTCACATCCTCCTCCTCTCAATCAATCTTCTTATCTCGTTTCCTTTGCACTCTTTCTCCTCCTCCTCTCTCCCTACTATCTCCCCATCGCTTCCAAGTTCCATGTCGTGCCATATCCCCCCCCCCCACCCCCCACCCCACCCCCCTTTCCTCTTAACCCTTTACCCTCAAAGACCCCCCTACCCCCCTCCTCTTTGCTTTCTTCAACTATCTCCTTCGTTAAATTTATGTAACTTCCCTTTCTTCATTTTTTTTTCTCTCCTCTTTCTCCTATTTTTTTCAGTTCCCTATTTATACACCTATTTTTTTCTATATATATCTTTCTTTCTTCTCTTTCTTCCCTATTCTCTCTCGGCCACTCCCCCTTTTTTTGCCTCTCCTTACTCTTACATTTATTCTCCTCTCCCCCTTCATCCCTTCTCCTTCTCCCATTTTTATCTCTCCATGTGTTCCCCTTTCTCCTATCTCTCTTTTCACATCTTCTTACCCTGGCCTTCTTTTTTCTCTTCATTTATGTATACTTTCCTTTTTTTCTAATTCATTCCCTCCTTTTCTTCTCTTCTTTCCTTTTAATTTTCCCATTTTATCCTATTTCCTTTCTCCCTCCTTTTCGTATAATCCTGACATTATGCAATTCACTCCTTCTCCTACCCTCCCCCTCATCCTCACTCCTACCCCTGCCCTTAACTCCAACACCACCCCCCAACATCGCCATCTCCCCCCCTTCATCCTCTCACCCCCTCATTCTCCTCACTCTCTCTCTCCTTCTCATCTTCCTCACCCCTTCACCCCAACCTCTTCTCGTCTCGTCTCCCTCATCCCTTCACTCTACCTCATTTCCTTCTCTCGTCTCCCTCACCCCTTCACCCAACCTCATTTCCTTCTCTCGTCTCCCTCACCCCTTCACCCAACCTCATTTCCTTATCTCGTCTCCCTCACCCCTTCAACAATCAACCTCTTCTCCTTGTCTCGTCTCCCTCACCCCTTCAC
>NC_091554.1:42054439-42056939 GCF_042767895.1 Penaeus vannamei | reverse complement strand
AGAAGGAAGGAAAAAGAGAGAGAAAAAAATAAAAATGAAAATAAAAAAACGAACATAACATTTAGGAACTGTGAACGTTACTTCAACTCGCTGCCTGTTTGCTTTTAACGTCGTAAACTATTTTTTTCTGAAAGTTTTCGTCGGAGTTCTGAAAGGTCGCTGATTTCACTCTGTAGAAGAGGCGGACGAAAAGAGTGCCTTGCAGAAAAAAAAAAAAAAATCAGAAGGAGGAGGAGGAGGAAGAGAAGAAGGAGGAAGAGGAGGAGGAGGAAAAGAAGAAGAAGGAGGAGGAAAAGAAGAAGAAGAAGTGGGAGGAGGAGGAAGAGCAGGAGGAGGAGGAGGGGAAGGAAGAAAGGAATGAAGAGCAAGAAGAGAAGAAAATGCAAAAACACACAAAAGTTAAATAAAGTTGTACATAGAGCAATGATAATAATAGTAACAAAGGCAAAGATAATGATAATAACAATTATAATAATGATAATAATGATAATGATAATGTTAATAATAATAATGGTAATAATAATAATAATAATAATAATGGTAACGATGATAATGATAATAATAACAATAATAACGATAATAATGAGAGTAATAATAATAATAACGCCAAAACAAAAATAAAGATAAAAATCAGAAATACAAAACCAACAAACATGCTTCTTGACATTCGGTTCAAAACCACTACAAGTCAGCAAAAAAAAAAAAAAAAAAAATAAAAAAAATAACTTTACGTCGGTAAGTCTCAATGGGCAAAATTTAATGAGGGCGTATATAGTACAAGGAGAGTGCACTATATATGTGTATGTACGTGAAAAGCTTTATAAAGAATTGTATATAAGGCCATAGAATCCATATGAATGAGTGCTTTGTATTGAATACGAGAATGGGTACATGTAAAAGGGAATAAATATATGGTTCTTGTGTAATGTCGGGTCGATTTGACAATAATAATAATAGCAAGTTGTTGGAATGGTAAAGTACTGCTGCTGCACACGCACGCACGCACACACACACATACAGAGCGAGATGGAGAGGAAGAGAGAGAGAGAGAGAGAGAGAGAGAGAGAGAGAGAGAGAGAGAGAGAGAGAGAGAGAGAGAGAGAGAGAGAGAGAGAGAGAGAGAGAGAAAGAGAGAGAGAGAGAGAGAGAAAGAGAGAAAGAGAGAAAGAGAGAAAGAGAGAAAGAGAGAAAGAGACAAAGACAGAAAGAGAAAGAGAGAGAGAGAGAGAGACAGAGAAGGAGAGAGAGAGAGAGAGAGAGAGAGAGAGAGAGAGAGAGAGAGAGAGAGAGAGAGAGAGAGAGAGAGAGAGAGAGAGAGAGAGAGAGAGAGAGAGAGAGAGAGAGAGAGAGAAAGAGCCACACACACATGCTTACAAATACAAACATTGGCTGGCTGAATATTGACTATCATTATAATCAAAATGTTACTTTTAATACATCCTTCAGTTTTAATGTGTTAATTAACTTAGCATAACTCATAATTGAAAACTAATAATCAAGGATATTTTCGGTAAAAAAAGAAATAGAAAAAAATGAATAAAATAAGAAAATGAAGCAGATGAAGATGATAAAGAAGAAGAAAAAGAAGAAGAACGAGAAGAAGAAGAAGAAGGAAAAGAAAAGCAAAATTAAGAGCGAAGATGAAGAACAATAAAAAGAAAAAGAAAAACAAAGACTAATAAAAATAAATAAAAAAGACTGATAATAACAATAATAAGAAAAAATTAAAAAAAAATGACGAAGAAGAAAAGAAAGAAGAGAATGAAGAGGAATAAAAGAGGGAGAAAGAAAATAAATCACCTGTAATCAAATCGTCATACCTGTGTCTGATCTTGCCTGGATATCTTGCACCGTTAAATCCATAGTTATGTTGTACAAATTTTATATTACGATTTATGTATATTACCCTTCTATGTGTGTTATTCAGGGTTCTTTTTCTTCTATCTTTATTCCCCTCCTCCTATTCTGTTTTCTTACCTCTTTCTTTTGTTATTCTTTACGGTTTATTTTTTTTATTTGTTTATTATTATTGTTGTTGTTATTGTTTTCTCATTCTCCTCCCTTTTACGATTTATTTATTTCTTTGTTTGTTATTATTATTGTTGTTATTTTTTCTTATCCTCCTCCCTCTCCCTTTTATTTCCTGGTGCCCCCTCCCCCTCCTCCTCTTCACATCTATATCCTTTCCTTTCTTTATTACTTTTCCTATTTCCTCTCTTTCTCTTATTTTAACCGTTCTCTCCTCGTTTCCTCACTTCAGTCTCCCTTCTCCTTCTCTCTCTTTTCACTTCCTTTATCTTCGTACTCTCTTACCATCCTCTCCCTTCACTCTCTTTCCCTTCACTTCACTCCCTCCCTTTCTCTTTCACTTCACTCCCTCCCTTTCCCTTCAATTCATTCCTTCCCTCCTTCACTCCCTTCCCTTCACTTCTCTTTTCTCCCTCCGTTTCCCTTCTCTTCTCTCCCTCCTTTTCCCTTCACTCCATTCATTTTCCCTTCA
>NC_091554.1:42039439-42041939 GCF_042767895.1 Penaeus vannamei | reverse complement strand
CTTTAGCTTCCAGGTTTACATCCCAGAAAACTAACTTCTGGGAAATTCTCTTTCCTTCGTGATACAGAGAAAGAGAGAGAGAGAGAGAGAGAGAGAAGAGAGAGAGAGAGAGAGAGTAGAGAGAGAGAGAGAGAGGAGAGAGAGAGAGAGAGAGAGAGAGAGAGAGAGAGAGAAAGAGAGAGACAGACAGACAGAGCAGAGAGAGAGAGAGAGAAAGAGAGAGAAACAGACAGACAGAGACAGAGACAGAGAGAGAAGAGACAGAAACAGACAGACAAACAAACAGACAGACAGTCAAAAAGAAAAAAAAAGAAAAGGAAAAAAAGTAAAAGCTAAAAAAGTAGAAAAAAAAACGAGAGGCTGAGATTCTACTGCCTATTCAAATGCATGTATAAATAACTATGTAAATATGTACGTTTTCGTTACTCGGTATTTATGAATTAAAGAGTTAGAGAAGAGGGAAAAAAATCGTAGGAAAATATTACAAATTAAGTCAAATATAAACAAACGCGGGAAAGTGAACAAATATTAAGGTAATTGACTATCTCTTTAAGGCTTCCTAAGTGTCTTCAATCCACATACATTTCTTTTTCTTTTTTTTATATATATATAATTTTTATTTATTTTCATTTTTGTTCTTTATTTTCTTGCCATGAGAGGAAAGAATAACCCTTTGATTCTTTTTTTTTTTATCATAGAGAAATATAAATTATGTTGGATCGGTAGGATGAGAGGGAGAGGGGGGTGGGGGAGGGGGAGGGAGGGGAGTGGGAGGGAGGAGAGAGAAGGGTGGAGGGGGCGAAGGAAGGGAGGGGGAGGGCATAAGGATAGCGAGGGGGTGGGGGAAAAGGGGAAAAGAGGGGGGGGAGGGGAGGAGGAAAGGAATTCCAGTGAGGGGGGGGGGGGGTTGCGTGAAGTGTGGTAGTGATGATAATAATTACAGTAATTATAATAATTATGGTAATAATGATAATAATGAATTGGCGAATTGATTTCTTCAACTGTTGGTTGCGCTCGACGTGGATGAGTGTGTCCGTATGTATGTATGTAAGTACGTGTGTGTGTGTGTGTGTGTGTGTGTGTGTGTGTGTGAGTGCGTGTGTGTGTTTTCTTTTGTATATGTGCGTATGTATGTGCCCGCGTGTGTGTGTATTTGCATGATGCCCTCGTGTGAGTGAATGAGTGACTGAATGTGTTGTATGACACCTTAAAAAAAAAATAATAATAAAAAAAAAAAAAAAAAAATAGAAAAAATAAAATGTTCACCAATCATTCCAGAAGCACTCAGAGCACACGGAGCGCATACCTCCGCCAGGGCAATAGGGGTAACTGATGCAATGCAACTGATCGCCATGCAGTTCCTAGCTCTGCATGACGATCCGGATCACCACTGTTTGTTGGCATCCAAGTTGGGATAAAAAAACAACTCTAGTAAAAAATTTAATAAAAATCTGTGCATGACGTAATGAGTTATCCTGCTAACAAACAAACAAGCAAACAGACAAACACTAAGAAAAACATATTCGTCATGATGATGATAATAATGACATTAATAATGATGATAATGATAATGATAATAATAACAATAATAACAATAATAATGATATTAGTAATAATAATGATAACAAAGGTCGTAATGATGAAAACAACAATAATGATAATGATAACAACAACAATAATGATGATAATGATTATAATAATGATACTTAGTAAGAATTATATAAAAATATAATAATGATAATGATGATAGTAACACTAATGATAATGATGATAGTAACACTAATGATAATGACAATAATAACTGTTGTTATTATCATTATCATTATTATTATTATATTAATGTCAACATCAACAACAACAGTGATAACAATGATAATAATAATGGTAATAATAATAACAATAATGATAGTAGTAATGATAATGATGATAATGAAGTTGACGATATTAATAGTAAGAATGATGATGATACTGATGATGACAATTATAACAAATATATTAATGATAATAAGGATAATGATGATGACAATGATAGCAATAATAATAGTGACGATATTGGTAATAGTAATGATGATATCAATAATGAGGATAATGACAATGATGATAATAACAATAATAAAGATAATGATATTAGTAATAACAGGGATAACAGTAATGATAATGAGGATAACAAAAATGATGATAATTATGATAAGAACAATAATGGTAATTGTAATAACAACAATAATGATAAACATGATAATAGTAATCATAATATTTACAATAATAGAAAAATAGCAACAACAACAACAGCAACAATGATAATAATACTAATGGAATAATGACAACAATAACAACAATAATAATGTTGGTAATGATAGCATGGATGCTAAAAAAAGAGAGAGAGAGAGAAGAAAAAGGAGAACAGGAAGAAGAAGAAGAACGGGGAGAAGTAAATGAAGGAGAAAGAGAAGAAGAAGAATAAAAAGAAAAAGAACGAGAAGAAGGTGAAAAAAAAGTCGAA
>NC_091554.1:41981939-41986939 GCF_042767895.1 Penaeus vannamei | reverse complement strand
GTGTGTGTGTGTGTGTGTGTGTGTGTGTGTGTGTGTGTGTGTGTGTGTGTGTGTGTGTGTGTGTGTGTGTGTGTGTGTGTGTGTGCTTAAGAGAGAAAGGTAAAAACTACTTGGGAACCACTGTTTCAGAAAATTAATTTGGCTTCCTGTTCTTAATACACTTTATTTATTATGTAACCTGATCGAGCGTTCAAATTGCCTTTTTTTTTCTATTTTTGTTATTCTTTGTCTATTGCGACCTCGTTTTTGAATTTTGAAACGAATTATATTTTCTTAGGGGAATTTTTTTTTCTACTTTGATGTCATTTATATGTTTACCTTTTTATCTATCTATTTTTGTTTATCTTTTTACTCTAACATAAGAAAGTAATCTAGAGATTGAATTCCATTTTCTTCCTATTGCTAAGGCACTCCATTTCCTACTAAAACAAATAATGATAAAGACTATGATGATAACAATGAAATGTTGATGATAATAGTTTAGATGATATCATTAATGATGGCAATAATAGTGATAATGATATGATAACAACAATATTAATGATAACAGTAATGATAGTAATGTTAATGATAATAGAAGTAGTATTAATAATAATAATAATGATAATAATAATTATAATAATATTAGCAATGAAAAAAGAACAATAATGATGATATTAATAATAACAGCAATATAACAGCAGCAACAATACAACAACAACAACAATAATAATAATAATAATAATAATGATAATGATAATAATGACGATGACGAGAATAACAATAATAGCAATAACGAGGATAATAATGTCGACAATAATACCAATAACAATAACAAAAATAAATAAGTAAAAAAAAAAAATCCTTCTCGAAAAAAAGGTTGCACTCCATATAAATAAGTAAAAAAACAAAATAATTTTCCTTCTCGAAAAAAAGGTCACACTCTATACTTTATTCCTCTCCCTCGCGGTCCAATAAGAGAAACCTTTCCTACCTGTACATATATATTTCCTTTTCATCGCCAATTGAAATCACCCTTGACTCAACCTTCTCCCCATTATCGTCTATTTATGAAGCGTCTAATGGTCATTCTTTCTCTCTCTCTCTCTCTCTCTCCTCCTTCCTTTCGTTCTGTCTTTGTCTGTTTTTATGTCTCTGTTTCCCTCTCTGTGGATGTCTGTGTGTGTGTCTTTCTCTTCTCTCTCTCTTTTTTCTTTCTCGTTCTCTTTCTCTCTCTCTCTCTCACTCTCTTCCTTTTTTTTCTCTTTCTTTTTCTCTCTCTTCCCTTTCTCTCTCTCTTTTGTATTTCTCTTCCCTTCTCTCTCTCTCTCTCTCTCTCTCTCTCTCTCTCTCTCTCTCTCTCTCTCTCTCTCTCTGCTCTCTCTCTCGCTCTCTCTCGCTCTCTCTCTCTCTCTCTCTCTCTCTCTCTCTCTCTCTCTCTCTCTCTCTCTCTCTCTCTCTCTCTCTCTCTCTTTCTTCCTCCTCCCCCTCTCTTCCCCCTCTCTCTCCTCCCCTCCCTCCTCTCTCCCCCAATCCCTACTTCCCTCTCCTCTCCCCTTCGAAAATAAAAAAATAAAAAAAAAAAAAAAAATAAAAAAAGAAAATAGTCGAAAAAAATAAGGTCAACCTGTCTCACCTTATATCCTAAATTTCCATTAAAAAGTGTCCCATCGGCTTTTTCGAGTCACTGTTATGTCGTCACTCTTCTCCCCTCTCCCCGCGCGGCCCCCTCCTTCACCCTTCTGCCTTCTGACCCTTCTTTTTCTGGTCTCTCTCTCTCTCCTCCCCCGCCCCCACCGCCATCGATTGTCATGCGTTGCTTCTTCACTTCTTCCCCTTTTATGCTCCTTCTTTTGTTCTTCTTTTTTCTCTCTTTTCTTTTTTTTCCTTTTTTTTATTTTATTTTTTTCTTTACTCTTTTTGTTCTTATTATTCTTTCCTTCCTCCTTTTCTTCTTTTTCTTTTTCTTTTCCTCTTTTTATTTCTTCTTCTTATTCCTCTTTTCTTTCTTCTACTTCTTTATGATCTTTTTCTTTCTTTTTAATTTCTTGTTCTCCCTCTTCCGCTTCTTTTATTCTTCTTTCTCTTCTTCCCTCTCATTATTACATTCTTTCGTTGTCTTCCTCCCTTTCTCAATTTTTTCTTCTTATTCGCCTGTTTTCTCCTACTCCTCTTCCTCTATTCCTATTCGAACTTCTCTATTTCTTCTCTTTATATTCTCTCCATTTTCCTTCTTCTTTCTTTACTTCTCCTTCCCTCTCCTATCTCCCTTTTTTACCCTCTTGCTTACCCCTCTCCTCCTTCCCCTCCTCTATCTCTTCAACTTCCCTCATCATTATCTCTTTCCTTCTTCCTCTTCCCTCCTCCTTTCTCCTCTTTCTTCGTCCACTTTGTTCCATCTCTCTCTCCTCCTACATTCCTTGCTCCTCTCCTCCTCCTTCTCCGCTTCTTTTCCCCTCTCATTCTCCACCCTCCTTATTTCTTCTCTCTCCTCTCCCTCCCTTCTCTCTCCTCCCTTTCCCTATCTCCCTCCCTTTTCCCTATCTCCTCCCTCTCTCTCCTCATTTCCCCCTCTCCCTCCTGCTTCTTCTCCTCATTCCTCCTCTCTCCCTCCTCCCTCTCCTCCCCTTCCCTCTCAGCTCACCCTCCCTCTCCTCATTCCCCTCTCTTCCCCTCCCTCTCCTCATTCCCTCTCTCCCTCCTACTCTCCCTTCTCCTACATCCCCCTACCCCCCTCCCCCTCTCTCCTACCCTCTTCCTCTCTCCTCACAACAGGTCACTCACATACCTTGCCGCCTGCAGGGTCATTGCGTCGTTAATTGGTCATACCACCCACAATGGGACGCTTCCCCCCCCCCCGAACTCCTATAACCTCATCTTAGTCACCCCCTCCCCTCCCTTCACTCCCCTTTCCTCTCCCCCTCCTCGTCCATCTCTTGACTTCTATGGTGGGAGATTTTTTTTTTTTTTTTTTTTTTTTAACATGACACTTTATTTTGCCTTTCTTTAGGTCACTATTTTTTTTCGTCTGTGAAGGGGGGGGGGGGAGAGGGAGAGGAAGGGGTGGTTGCTTCTTCCCTTGTCCTCTGTTCCTTCGATTTCTTCTTCTATTTACGTTCTTCTGTTTTCTTAAGTTCGCCTCTTTTCAGGCCTTTCTCCTATCTTTTTTATCTTTTCGTTTTTCGTTCTTCTACTACTTTTCTTTTCTCTTTATTCTCCCTTTTAGTTCTTCCTCTTTCCTCCTTCTCTTCCTTTCTTCTACTTTTCTCCCCTACTCTGCTTCTCATCTTTCCTCCCTCTTCCTTAATTCCCTTACTTCTCTCCCTCTCTCTCTATTCCTACATTCTCTTCCTCTCCATTTCCTTCCCTTTACCCCCCCTCCCCACACTCCTCTCTTTTGCTCCCTCTCCCTCTCCATCGCTTTCCCCCTCTCTTTCCTTCCCCTTCACGCCCTCTTCTTCCCTCCCTTTTACCCCTCCCTCTCTTCCCTCCCTCTCTCTCCCTTCCCCTCCGTACATTCCCCTCCCCCTCCCCCTTGTCCCCTCCCCCTCTCTTCCCTACCCCTTCCTCTTCCTTATCTCCCTTTCCCTCCCTCTCTCTCCCTCCCCCACCCCCCAATACACCTCCCATGTCGGACACGCATTCGAATGTGTCCAACAGCTACTCACTACACAGAAGAGATTTGCTGCTCTTGTCGGCCACAGCCTGTATAAGTGTCCTGTGAGTGTATCCAGCCTGGTAAAAAGTCTTGTTTCGGTGATTTTATTATCTTATCGTCCGTCTTAAGGGTTGGTAAGGAGTGGGGGGGGGGAGAGGGAGGGAGGGTGGAGACGGGGAGGGGGGGAGGAAGGAGGAAAAGGGGGGAGATGGTCGGTGGGGATTGATTGGGGAAGGGGGAAGGGGGCGAAGGGGGGAAGAGGGGAGAGGGAATGGAAGGAGGTTGGAGGAGGGAGGGAAGTAGGATAAGGCGATGGAAGGGAGAGAGGGAGGGAAGGGAAGGGGAAGGGGGATAGGGAAAGGAGAGCAGGGGTAGGTTGGGACGCAGAGAGGAAGGAGGGAGGAACGAGGAAGGAAGAGAAAGGAGGGGTTAAGGAAGAAGGAAGAAATAGTAGGAGGGAGGAGAGAGAGAGGGAATAGAACAAGATAAGGAGATAAAGGAAGAGGGAGAGGTGGAGGATGGATCTAAGAAGGAAAGAGAGCAGGGGAGGGGAGGGAGGAGGGAATGGAAGAGCGAACAGGTGGAAGGAGAGAGGGAATGTAGGAGGAAAGACAATTCAAGGATTATTCTTTCTTCCCTTTCTCCTTTCTTACCCTTTTTCATCTCTCTTCTCCATCTACCTGAACACCTTCCATATCTTTCTCCTCTTCCATTTACTTTCTCCTTCTCCATCGCAACTATCAAGATCTCCACTTCTTCCTTCTTATTCTCCTCCTCCTTCGTCTCCTTCTCCCCCATCTCCTCCTCCTCCTTCTTCTCCATCTCCATCTTCTTCTCCTTCTCACCCCCTCCCTCTTCTCCATCTTCTTCGTCTGCCTCTTCTCCATCTCCTCTCCCATCTCCTTCTTCTCCTCCTCCTACTTCATCTTCTTTCTACATTCTTCCTCTTCGCCGTTTACCTTTCCTCTTCCCTTTTTCTCCAATACCTTAACCAACTTGTCTTCCTTTCAATTGTCCCCTTCCCTTCTCTCTCTCTCCCATCCATCCCTTTATCCATTCCCTCCTCTCCCTCTCTCTTCCCCTTTTCTTTTCCTTCTCTTCCCTCCCCAATGCCCTTTCCTTTCCCTCCTTTTCCTCCCGTTTCCCTTCCCACCTCTCCCTTCTTCCCTTCCCTTCCATCTCCCTCTCCTTCCTTCCCTTTTCCTCCCTTCCTTCCTCCCTTCCCTTCCATCTCCATCCCCTCCCTCTCCTCCATTCCCTTCCTTCATCTTTTCCTCCCTTCCCTTCCATCTCCATCCCCTCCCTCTCCTCCCTTCCCTTCCCTTCCATCTCCATCCCCTCCCACTCCTTCCTTCCCTTTCCC
>NC_091554.1:41974439-41976939 GCF_042767895.1 Penaeus vannamei | reverse complement strand
CCACCTCGTCCTCCAAAACCAACGGTCCGGAGTACAAGGCGAGTGATAAGCAGGAACAAGTTTAATGATTAACGATTTCAAGAAGGAGAGAGGAAAGGGGGTGGTGAAAGGGGGGTGATGGAGGGGGGGGGGGTCGTGGAGGGATGGGGGAGGAGGGGGGGGGGTCGTGGAAGGAAGGGGGAAGCGGGGGGTGAAGGGGGGAGGGAGAGAAGGAAGAGAAATGGGATAAGAAGATGGTAGAAGGGAGATGGGAGGAGAAGGAGGTAGAAGGATGGTAGAATGGGGGAGATGATAGAAGAGAGGAAGAAGAGGAGATAAGAAAATGATAGAAGGGAGACGGAAGAGAAGCAGAAGAGAAATATATAAACGAGATGGTGGAACGGAGATGGGAAAGAACGAATAGAAATAAATAAGATAGTAGAAGGGGAGATAGAATAAGAAACTATGAGAAGCCAGAAAGAAAAGACCAGAAAACAAAAAAAAAACAATAAAAAGGAGAAGAAGGAGGAGGATGGATCTTGGAGAGAGATCAGAGTTGTGGGGGGAAGGGGTTAGGAGGGAGGGGGGGATGAGGGGTGAAAAGGGGTCAATTGATAAGGGAATTGACCTTCTTCATCCTCTCGTATTCAGTGTAAATAGATTAATCCGAAGCCCGTCTATCAACTGGGAAGTCGCTCTAATCCGCGGGTATTATGCGAACCTCAGACCGGATCACGAATGGGGGAAGAGAGAGAGAGAGAGAGAAGAGGAGAAAGGAGGAGAAAGAGGGAGGAAGATGGGGAGAAAGAAGGGAGGGAGAGGGGAGAAAGAGGGGGACAGGGAGGGAGGAAGGGAGAGTGAGGGAGGGAGGGAGGAGAGGGGAGGGTGAGTGGTGGGGAGAGAGAGAGAGAGAGAGAGAGAGAGAGAGAGAGAGAGGGAGAGGAGAGGAGAGGGAGAAAGAGAGAGAGAGAGAGAGAGAGAGAGAGAGAGAGAGAGAGAGAGAGAGAGAGAGAGAGAGAGAGAGAGAGAGAGAGAGAGAGAGAGAGCGAGAGAGAGTGAGAGAGAGCGAGAGAGAGAGCGAGAGAGAGAGAGAGAGAGAGAGAGAGAGAGAGAGAGAGAGAGAGAGAGAGAGAGAGAGAGAGAGAGAGAGAACAGACATACAGACAGAGAGTCAGCCATTTAGACAAACAGACAAACATCCAGACATCCAGACAAGCAGACAACGAAACTGACATACATACACGCACACTTACCGACAACGAAACAGACAGACACAGCCACAGACAGACAGAGCCAGAACCAAAATCAGACCCGACCGACGGAGCCAAGTGTCACAGTCGATGACGATGACCGGGAAGACCCTCGAGAGGCGAACGCGAAAGGAGCGAGACGAGAAGGAGCGGAAGCGAAAGAGGTAATAGAGAGGGACACGAAACAAGGGAAAACAGGTAAGGGAGAAGAGAGATACATACACATGCTAAAAAAAAAGAAAAAGAAAAAAGAAAGAGAGCGAAACAAAGGAAGACACGAAAGGATAAAAAAGGGAACCGGGTGGAGGTGACGACTCGACTACGGCGAAGATGTCTTCAAAGATCACTTCAAGACGCCTTGGCTGTATCCGAAGTCGCCCTTCGAGCTTGTTTTCACAGTTCGCTTTGAGGGTATTTGGCTTCCATCTAATATTCATGTTTTATTGTTTATGAAAGACTTAATTACCGATACAGCATCAACAGTCATCAAGTTTTTTAAAGGGAGAAACGTTAATCTCTTTTGATCAACTAAAGAGACGAAAGCATAGGGAAGGGGTTCGTGTGTTTGAACGATCTGACTGACACACGGTTCAGTCAAAGTCATCTCGGTGACTATTATCTCGTCGTTCTGTTTACTGGTTCGAGATTTAATGAAGTATTATCTTTGTTGCTTCGGTGCTCGAATATTCAAATGCCTTTACGTTTTTTTTTTTTTTTTTTAATTCTCTCCCTCTCTCTCTCTCTCTCTCTCTCTCTCTCTCTCTCTCTCTCTCTCTCTCTCTCTCTCTCTCTCTCTCTCTCTCTCTCTCTCTCTCTCTCTCTGTCTGTCTGTTTCTCTGTCTGTTTGTCTGTCTGTCTGTCTGTTTGTTTGTCTGGCTGTCTGTCTGTCTGTCTCTGTCTCTCTGTCTCTGTCTCTCTCTCTCTCTCTATCTCTCTCTCTCTCTCTCTCTCTCTCTCTCTCTCTCTCTCTCTCTCTCTCTCTCTCTATCTCTCTCTCTCTCCCTCCTCCTCCCCTCCTCCTCCTTCCCTTCCCTTCCCACCCTCTCTACCCTCCCTCCCTCCCTCCCTCTCTCTCCACCCTATCCCTCCCTCTCATACGACGAAAGTTTGCCTACGCCATTGAAAGCAACAAGCACACTCCCAGCGTATACGATTATTGAAACGACGTCAAATATTAACATCCACAACAAGCCTTGTCGAGCTAAATAGGTTCCTAAAGCCTTATAACCCTGTAATAAACTATTCAGCAACACTGTATACTCGTCGTCTGG
>NC_091554.1:41961939-41966939 GCF_042767895.1 Penaeus vannamei | reverse complement strand
CCCATCTCTCCTCCCTCCTTCTCTCTCTCTCTCTCTCTCTCTTCCTCCCATCCCTCCCTCCTTCTCTCTCTCTCTCTCTCTCTCTCTCTTCTCCATCCCTCCCTCCTTCTCTCTCTCTCTCTCTCTCTTCCTCCATCCCTCCCTTCTTCTTCTCTCTCTCTCTCTCTCTCTTCCTCCCTCCCTCCCTCCTTCTCTCTCTCTCTCTTCCTCCCTCCCTCCTCCCTCCCCTCCCTCTTTTTATATAAATCTCTAATTATTTCCATCATCGATGTGATCAGCATCATTATCTATCATTATTACTGGTGATTAAGGAGCAATTTACGTCAGGGCGAATCTTATCATTTTCTTCGCTTTTATCATCACTATCATCATCTTCTTTCGTCGATAATTCTCATCATCATAATCATCACACTTTATTTTGTTATTCTCTTCTTTGCTGCGGTGAAAATGGAGTGTTGGTGGGAGTTAAAACTATCAAAAAAAAAGAAAAAAAATATATATACACAGGAATATAAACAAGTAAACAAACACACACAAGAAAAAAAATAGAAAATAAAATTGAAACATTATGTAAAAAAAAGAAAAAAAAAGAAAAACAATAAACACAGGAAGATAAACAGATAAACAAGCAAACACAGAAAAAAACAGAAATTCGAATTGAAAGACTTTGTAAAGAAAAAAGAAAAGAAAAAAGAGAAAACAATAAACACAGGAAGATGAACAAGTAAACAAACAAACACAGAAGAAATAGAATCTCAATAATAAACACAGGAAGATAAACAGATAAACAAACAAACACACAGAAAAAAACAGAAAATCAAATCGAAACAATATGTAAAAAAAACAAAAAAAAAACAATAAACACAGGAAGATAAACAGAAAAACAAACACAGAGAAAAAAAATCGAATCGAAACAATATGTAAAAAAGAAGAAAAAAAGCAATAAACACAGGAAGATTAACAAATAAACAAACAAACACACAGAAAAAAATGAAACTCAAATTGAAACGCTCTATTCAAAGAAGAAGAAGAAGAAGAAGAAGAAAAAGAAGAAGAAGAAGAAGAAGAAGAAAAACGAAGGAGAAGAAAAAAATACATATCAAAAGAAATAGAAATGAGTCTCTTCTGTTCCAAATCCGTCTGTGTATCTTGCTCTAACAACCAAGACAGATACAGACAGACAGACAATACCTCTTCTACCTCCACCCCCCCCTCTCCCCCTCCCCTATCCCGTCCACTCCCTCTATTCCCTCCCTAGTCCTAAATCTCCCCCCTCCCCACCCCCCCTTACACTCTCCTCTACCCCTACCTTCTCTATCCTTTGACCTCCCCCCCCTCCGGCTCACCAACCTTTGACCACTCTTCCCCGTCCTCCTCCCCCTCCCCTTATCCCCCTCATCCTTCCCCTCCCCACCTTTCCTCATTCCCACTCAACACCCCCTCCCCTCCCCCTCACTCCCTACTCATCCCCCGACTTCCCCTCACCTCTCCCCTCACCTCCTCCCTCTCACCTCGCCTCCTCCTCATCCCCCTCATCCCTCCCCCTCACCCCTTCCCTCATTCCCCCTAACTCTCTCTTCACCCCCCCTCTTTCCCCCTCCCTCTTCCTCCCCCTCACCTCCCTCTCCAATCCCCCTAACTCTCCTTCACCCCCTCCCTCACCCTCCCTTACCCCCTTCCTCTCCCCCTCCCCCTCACCCTCCTCCCCCTCCCTCATCCCCCTTTCACCTCTCCCCTCCTTCACTTCCCTCCCCTACCCTACTCCCCCTCCCCTCAGCCCCCCCTCACCCCCCTCTCTCGCCTACGCTGTTGCCCCGAGGACCGCAAAGGGCTGGCAGCAACCAGATACCACTATAATGTTACACTTCAGTGGCTTGTAGGTTGAGGGACTTTTATGTGTTTGTGTGCTTGTGCGATGGTATCTGGGTATTTGTTTTCTCTTTCTCTCTGTCTGTGTGTCTGTCTGGCTGGCTGTTTTGTCTGGCTGTGTGTCTTTCTCTCTCTTTCGGTCTCTCTTTCTCTTTCTTTCTTTCTTTCTCTATCTCTCTTTTTCGCTCTCTCTTTCGCTCTCTCTCTCTCTCTTTCTCTGTATCTATCTGTCTATTTCTCTCTCTCTTTCTCTGTATCTATCTATCTATTTCTCTCTCTTTTTCTCTCTGACTTTCGATCTGTCTGTCTTTCTTTTGAGCTTTCGAGTTCCCTCTGTTTGACTATTTCTTTGTTATTCTGATTCTCTCTGCTTGTCCGTCTTTGTCTATGTCTGTCCATCAGTCTGTCTATCTCTGTGTCTATTTGTTTCCGTGTTTGTATCTGCTTTCTCAGCTACCTCCCTCTATTCTCTGCTCAATCTTTCTTCTTCATCTCTATCCGTCCTCCAGTCTACCCCCCAATCCCTCCTCCTCCTTCCTCCTCTCAATACCCTTCTATCCCTCCCTCCATTCTCCCTCCCTATAGATTACCTTCCCTTTATCCCCCTCTCCCCTTCCCTCCATCCCTACCCCTCTTCTCCCTGTCCTTTCCCTTGTTCGTAAAAGCAACGAAGCGAGACATACACATAATCGAGAAATTTTTCCTGAGGCCTAAACATTGTCACCAACGCTACCTGAAATGCCTCTCGTTCTTGCGCGCATTAACAGTAAAAACACATTTGTTTTACCAGAAGTATGCGAGGGAGAGAGGGACGGAGGGAAGGAGGGAGAGAGAGAGAGAGAGAGAGAGATAGAGAGAGAGAGAGAGAGAGAGAGAGAGAGAGAGAGAGAGAGAGAGAGAGAGAGAGAGAGAGAGAGAGAGAGTGGGGGGGGAGGGAGAGAGGGGAGAGGGAGAGAGAGAGGGAGAGAGAAATAGACATAGAGAGAGAGAGAGAGAAAGAGAGAAATAGAGCATAGAGAGAGAGAGAGAGAGAGAGAGAGAGAGAGAGAGAGAGAGAGAGAGAGAGAGAGAGAGAGAGAGAGAGAGAGAGAGAGAGAGATTGAGAGAGAGAGAGAGAGAGAGAGAGAGAGAGAGAGAGAGAGAGAGAGAGAGAGGGAGAGGGAGAGAGAGAGAGAGAGAGAGAGAGAGAGAGAAGGAGACAGACAGAGAGAAGGAGAGAGACAGAGAGAAAGAGATAGAAAGAGAACGAGAGAGAGAGGCAGAGAATGAAAGAGATAGATATGAATAAATAGATAGATAGAGAGAGAGAGAGAGAGAAATAGAACAGGCAGAAAGAGAAAAACGAGAGAGAAAGAGAGAAAGACAGAGAGAGAGAGAGAGAGAGAGAGAGAAGAGAGAGAGAGAGAGAGAGAGAGAGAGAGAGAGAGAGAGAGAAGAGAAATAGACATAGAGAGAGAGAGAGAGAGAGAGAAATAGACATAGAGAGAGAGAGAGAGAGAGAGAGAGAGAGAGAGAGAGAGAGAGAGAGAGAGAGAGAGAGAGAGAGAGAAGTAGACAGACAGAGAGAAAGAGAGAAAACGAGAGAGAGAGAGAGAGAGAGAGAGAGAGAGAGAAAGAGATAGATAGACAGAGAGAGAGAGAGTCATCGTCATCGTTATCATCACCATATCCCTAATCATCATCATTAGCACACGAGCACGGATCAGCTGATTCACTCGTATCTCCAGAGCGTGGTCTATCTCCAGGATCGTAGGATCACCATAAATATTATTTATTATTTTTTTTCAAACCTCTTTCAACAAGAAGATGAAGATGTGATATGTCGTAGGATAGGCCTAAGATACACATAAATCTTAATCAGCACTTAATAGATATCTATTTACATATATTTTTAGTAGGTATGAAGCTGCGTCTGTTGAGAGGCTTCGAGGGGCGTGTGGGCGGGTGTCTCTGTCTGTCCGTTCGTCTGTCTGTCTGTCTGTCTGTCTGTGAGTTTGTCTGTCTGTCTGTGAGTTTTTCTGTCTGTCTGTCTGTTGGTATGTCTGTCTGTCTGTGAGTTTTTCTGTCTGTCTGTCTGTTAGTATGCCTGTCTGTCTGTGCGTTTGTCAGTCTGTTAGTATGCCTGTCTGTCTGTGAGTTTTTCTGTCTGTCAATCTGTTGGTATGCCTGTCTGTGAATTTTTCTGTCTGTCTGTCTGTCTGTCTTTTAGTATGCCTGTCTGTGAGTTTGTCTGTCTGGCTTTTAGTATGCCTGTCTGTCTGGCTTTTAGTATGCCTGTCTGTCTGTCTGTCTGGCTTTTAGTATGCCTACCTGTCTGTCTGTGAATTTGTCTGTCTAGCTTTTAGTATGCCTGTCTGTCTGCCTTTTAGTATGCCTGTCTGTCTGCCTGTGAGTTTGTCTGTCTGTCAGTCTGTTAGTATGCCTGTCTGTCTGTCTGTCTGCCTTTTAGTATGCCTGTCTGTCTGTCTGTGAGTTTGTCTGTCTGTCTGTCTTTTAGTATGCCTGTCTGTCTGTCTGTGAGTTTGTCTGTCCGTCTGACTGTTAGTATGTCTCTCCGTGAGTTTATCTGTCTGTTTGTCTTTTAGTATACCTGTCCGTCTGTCTGTGAGTTTGTCTGTCTGCCTTTTAGTATGCTTGTCTCTCTGTCTGTCAGTCTGTCTGTGGGCATGTACGTATGTAAATAAATGCAGATAATGTGAATACTAAATGGATAAGCATAGAAAAAAACAGATAAAAAGTCTAACTGACATGCACAAACAAATCTAGACAAATATAGACAAACGAGGTAAGGAAAATGAAAGAAAGAAAAGAAAAAGACAAGAAGATAAAGAAGAACAGTAAGAAGAAGCAAAAGAATAAACAAGAAGAAGAAGATGGAAAGAAAGAAAGAAAGAAAGAAAGAAGAAAAAGAACAGTAAGAAGAAGCCAAAGGAGAAAGAAAATAAAGGAAAAAAAAGTGAAAAAGAAGAAGAAAAAGGAAAGAGTAAGAAAATAAGAAAAAAAAGAAGAAGAAGAAATACCAAAAGAAGAAAATGAAAAAAAGATGAAAAAGAAGAAGAAAAAGAAGGAAAAAGGAAGAAAAAAAGGAAATAATAATAAGAAGAAATATCAAAAGAAGAAAAAAAATCCAA
>NC_091554.1:41916939-41921939 GCF_042767895.1 Penaeus vannamei | reverse complement strand
ATACGTAGAACCTATGTGGTTTTGCGTATTATTTACTGTTTAGAATAGTAAATACTGTATGTATCTACTCTATAAAAAAGAAAGAAAAAAACACTGACAATATTCTCACCCACAAAAAAAAAATAAAAAAAAATAAAAAAATAAATAGAAAATAAAAAATAAAGCAAATGAATAAAAATAAACAAGTAAAATAAAAAATAAAATAAGCAAATTCTGAGACGGAAATGGCGAACCTTTAGTCGCTCCAGAAGGTCGAAAGATCACAGCGAACTCTTAGCAAATATTTTAATCACCCTTTAATCACCCTTATGACCTTGTGAATTAAAGATCATTTTTTTTCCGAATGTCATTTTTATCTCTCTTTTTTTTCTTGAGGAGTGGGGGGGGGGGGGTTGTAGACATAGGGGGAGGTGGGGGGGGGAGATAACGTGAAGATGAGGAGAAAAATTATAATAAAAATAGTTTATTAGGTCTAAGCAGGCAAGTGTCAAGTATTGCCACAAAATATTGTGTACATTCTAACAGGGCTTTTTTGGTGTTTTTGTAAGACCTTAAAAAATAATTGTATATAATAAAAAGTTTATATACTTAAAATCTTTGAGAGAAAATACAGATAATAGACCTAAAGCAAGTACAATTACCTATTTAATAAGGAGGGGAAAGGTGGGAAGTGGGAGGGAAGGGGAGGGGAGGGGTGGATGGTAGGAGGGGAGGGGAGCGATTGGCTAGGTGAAGGGGAGGGGAGGGAGGGAGGGGAGCGATTTGCTAAGTGAAGGGGAGGGAGGGGAGGAGAGGGGAGGGGAGGGGTTGGCTAGGTGAAGGGGAGGGGAGGAGGAGAGGGGAGGGGAGGAGAGGGAGGGAGGAGAGGGGAGGGAGGGGAGGGGTGGATAGTAGGAAGGAAGGGAGGGGAGGGGTGGATGGTTGCAGGGAAGGGAAGGGAGAGGGAAAGGGTGGATGGTGGAAGGGGAGGCAAGGGAGGAGAAGGATGGGTGGTGGGAGGGAGGGGAGGGGATGGCTAGGTGAAGGGAGGGGAGGAGAGGGAGGGGAGGATGGTAAGAAGGTAGGGAAGGGATGGATGGTAGGAAGGAAGGGAAGGGGAGGAGAGGGATGGGTGGTGGGAGGGGAGGGGTCGGCTAGGTGAAGGGGCGGGCCTAGCTGTTTGAGGACGTGTGGAGATAGTTAGTCACTCTGTATAATTGAATAATTTGATCCATTTTACGTTTATGGGGCGTCTGCCGGTGTAATTCCAGTTGGCAGGGCGACTGTCATGCTGGTATTTTTATGCTCAATTAATGGTATTATTCGCGTCATTATTTTCTTAATGTTTTTTTATTATTTATCTATTATCATTTTATTTATTTATTTATTTATTATTATTACTTTTTTTTTTTTTGGGGGGGGGGGTGTTGTTATTATTGTTGTCGTTATTTTTATTATTATCATATATAATGTCATTACTATCACTATTATAATTCATTGCCATACTATCAGTAATGACAACTGCAGACTTATTTTATTATTTGATTTTCTGTCATTCTTATTTACAATTTTCTGTTTCCTTATCAGCTAAATATATATATATTTTTTATTAATTGCTCGATAATTAGATATGTTCTCGTTTTAATATCACGCAAATGATATTTTCCCTATTTTTGTGTCGATCTGTACAATTATCTATTCTATAATTTCCCTTTATACCAGGATAATCACTCCTTTTATTTCCATCTGCCCTTCCTCCCCTTATTATCTCTCTCTCTCTCTGTTTCCCTTTCGTTCCCCGACTTTCCCTCTCATCAACTGCACTTTCTCTCTCCCTTTAACCTTTCTCTTCCTCCTCCTTGTACACTTTCCACGGCATTCTGTTCACAATTTTGTTCCTTAACTTTTAATGTTGTCTTTTGGTTTGTTCATTGTTCAGTGTGTCAAAAATGTATATAGAATCTACGCCGTTTTATCTGTTCTTGAAAAATGTTCAACGTAGATTTATTCTGCTGTATCCTTTCTATAATCTTTATGTGTCTCTCTTTCTTTTTTCTTTCTCTTTCTTCTTGTCTCTCTTTTCTTTCCTTTCTCTCAACAAGTCTCTCCATTTCCGTTCTATTCTTATTTTCTCTTTTCCTCTCTTTCCTGTCTCTCCGAACTTACTTACCTCCTTCCTTCTATCTTTATCACTTCCTTCCTTCTATTCTCTCTCCATTTTTACAGAGAGAAAGAAATATGATAAACAAAAACGATAAACAAACAAAGAAAGAAAACACTATTGCGTCATTTTAAAATATATTCTCTCACTAGATAAATAACATTAATGAAAAAGAAGCACAAAAAACTTTTCTTACGTACTCAGAAATACTGTATTTTTTTTTATTTTTTTTTTAGAAAGAAACGAGAAAAAAAAGTAAGGAAGAAAAAACTGGAAAATCACAGACAAACCGCAGATCTTCACCGTTAATTTTACTCTACCCGCTTCTTCCTATTTCTGTGAACACGACTAGCAAGTTCTTAGACTTCGTAATGTCTCTTCGAAAAACCTAATCGACCATAAAAAGAAAAGAATAATAAGAAGAAAAGGGAGAAAGAAAAGATGAAGAAAAATAAGAAAGAAAAAAAAGAAAAGAAAAAGGAGACGAGGGAAAGAGGAAAAAAGAAAAGGAAAAGAAAGAAAGAAAAGAAGAGAAAAGAAAAAAACGTCCATTCACCTTGATTATCAAAACGTACATAATTTCGTCTCAGTTTCATATCAGTTTTTTTTTTTTTTTTTTTTTTTTTTTTGTCATTAAAGTGATCTTAATCTACTCTTGGTCGACCTCAAGACCTACTTCTCGATCTTGACTCACCATCGAAATGTACTCCTGTAATCCCTAGTCCATAAGCAATAACATTCATCTCTCTATATATTTATTAGTCCTTACTCCAAATCTACCATCAATCTACCTTCTACCACGAAATAGACTCCTAATCTCCCCTCACCGAGCCTAATCATTCCCACTATCCAATCTTGGCCTCGAATCCTCTCTCTTCCAAATCTGCCACAAAATCTTCTCATTTACTAAGACCTCATCGACCGGTTCTTTGGCTGTGGTGGACTCTGCCATAAATTTCCGAAAAAATCCGATTTTTTGGGTGAAATCCTGGTTATAAAAAAATAAGGAATGAATATATATATATATATATATATATATATATATATATATATATATATATATATATATATATATATTTTTTTTTTTTTTTTTTTTTTTTTTTTTTTTTTTTTTTTGAATAAGTAGATAAGCAAAGAAATTAATTAGATAAACCAGAGCGATTGAATAAAAGTTGGATAGTAACACATAATAATAACATAATAACAAATAATAACAATAACAAACAACATAATCATAATAATAGCATAATAAATAATAACGTAATGATAATAATAGCATAATAACAAATAATAACGTAATAATAATAATGATAATAACACAGAAATATATTATTAACAGAGACAGTTACGCCACACCGAAAGATATCACAAGAACATACAACAAGAGAGAAAAAAAAATCATTACACCAAAAATATATCTTCAAATCAAACCAACTACAAAAAGACAAAAAACAACCCAACAAACAAACACCCCCCCTACAAAAAAAAAAAAAAAAAACGAAAAAAAAAAGGATAAAGCAAACCCACCCTTACATCATACCCCAATACAACCCTCTTATCCCGAACAACGCAGTCACGCCGTAGCCAAAGACGCTTCCAAACAAGCCACTACAAGCCTCCGAACGAGCTACCTTGCTACACGAATCCTCACCAAAGCGGTCCCATTACAAGGTAGCCTGCTGGGTCCCTTGCTGTTTATAATTTTAAGTAGCCTACGTTCTTTGGGCTCGGGCTTCTAAGATGGGGAACCGAGTCGTCTTGTCCTTCGAAAATCGTGTAAGCTATTTTGTTGTTGTTGTTGTTGTTGTTGTTGTTGTTCTCGCCTTGTTCTTATGGAATTATTTAAGTTATCCTGTTTTGTTGTTGTTGTTCTTCTTCTCGCCTTGTCCTTCGAGAATCATTTAAGCTATTTTGTTGTTCTTCTTCTCGCCTTGTTCTTAGGGAATCATTTGAGTTATCCTGTTTTTTTTCTTCTCCTTCTCGCCTTGTCCTTCGAGAATCATTCTAGCTATTTTGTTTTGTTGTTGTTCTTCTCGCCTTGTTCTTAAGGAATCATTTAAGTTATCCTGTTTTTTTTTTCTTCTTCTTCTCGCCTTGTTCTTCGAGAATCATTTAAGCTATTTTGTTTTGTTGTTCTTCTTCTCGCCTTGTTCTTAAAGAATCACTTAAGCTATCCTGTTTTTCTTCTTCCTCTTCTCGCCTTGTGCCTCAAGAACCATTTAACTTGTTCTTTTCTTCTTCTCGTTTTGTCCTTCAAGAACCTTTTAAGCTTTTTTTCCTTCTTCTTCTCGCCTTGTGCTTCAAGAACCATTTAAGCTATTCTGTTGTTACTTCTTCTTCTTCCTCTTCTCCCCTTGTTCTTAAAAAACATTCAAGCTATCCTGTCTTGTTGTTGTTCTTCTTCTTTTTTGCTTGTTGTGAGCCAAGATTTAACCACATAAGTTCTCTCTTTTATATGATTCCATGCTAGTTAAGAAGCTTAAGTTGCGATGCTGTCTCTCGTCATCAGTTATCTTCGTAAGTTTGTATTTTCTTATTTCTTTTCTTTTCTTCGTATTAATTTTTTTATTCTCCTCCAACATCACCATATTTCTTCTCTTCCAATTCTTAATGCTGATGATTACAAGGATGTTAATATAATCTCTGACTATATACGATGTAACTTTATAAGAAAATGAGCCAGAAAATAAGTTTCAGGTCATGGTTGTCTGACTTTCCAGTGAAAAAATAAAAAAAATAAAAAAAAATAAAATAATAAAAAAAAAGAAAAGAAAATGATAGCAGTAGAGATGCTGATAATGAAAGTAGGAACAGTAATGATAATGATGGTAATGATAATGATAATGCAAAGGATAAAATG
>NC_091554.1:41889439-41894439 GCF_042767895.1 Penaeus vannamei | reverse complement strand
TGTGAGAGGAAGGAATGGAGCGGGGGTTGGGGGGTGAGAGGAGGGAGTGGGATGGGTGGGTGAGAGAAGAGGATGGAAGGGTGGGGGGGGGGTGCGAAGAGGGGTGAGAGGAAGGAATGGAGGGGTGGGTGGGTGAGAGAGGAGGGGATCGAGGGGGTGGGTGGGTGAGAGAAAAGGATGGAAGGGGGTCGAGGGGTGGGTGGGTGAGAGGAGGAGTGAGAGGAAGGAACAGAGGGGGAGGGGGAGGGAGAGGAAGGAGGGGCCAGGAAGGGGGGGAGAAAAGAGGGGTATGAGGGAAAGATTTGAGGGGTGGGTGGGTGAGAGGTTAGAAGGGGGTGAGTGAGGGGATGGAGAGGTGAGAGAGAAGGGGGGAGTGTTGGAGAGAGGGGACTGGATAAGGGGGATGAAACAAGAAGAGGGAGAGAGGGAGAGAAAGGGAGAGAAGATGCTGGACTAGGAGAAAGAGAGGTAGGGGTAAGGGAAAGGGGGTAGGATAAGATATGGGGAGATAGGGAAGGAAATGAGAAGAAATTAGATGGATGTGTGTGTGCGTGTGCGTGCGTGTGTGTGTGTGTGTGTGTGTGTGTGTGTGTGTGTGTGTGTGTGTGTGTGTGTGCGTGTGTGTATGTGTATGTGCATGTGTACATATCTAAATACCTACATGCATATATCAATATATTCACTAATTCATTCTATTCATATATTCACGTTCATATATGTAAATGCAAAAGCTTGTTTTGAGCTATCTACATATCAGAATACTTATACATATTATCTTTGCAATTATCTCTTTATCAGTATATATGATAATTTATCTATTTATTAGGTAAGGATTGACGATATTCTCATAACGGGATTTCTGATAGATGGTAGAGATATGAGACCAGGAAAGTGTTTGTATAATATGTACAATTACATTTTCTCGATAGCCAAAAATTGTTTTTTTTCTACTTGTTTTTTTCTTTTTTTTTTGCATTTAACTATTTCTACTTCTTTGTGTGTGTGTCTGTCTGTCTGTTTGAGTGTGTGTGTAAATCTTTCTCTAGCTCTCTTTCTTTCTTTCTTTCTTTCTCTCTCTCTGTCTCTCTCTCTCTCTCTCTCTCTCTCTCTCTCTCTCTCTCTCTCTCTCTCTCTTTCCTCCATCCCCCTACTCCCTCCCTTCCCGACTCCCTCCCTCCCTAAGCCCCACTCCCTCCCTCCCTCCCCCTCCCCCTTCCCCTCTCTTTCTTAGTGTATGCATTCACAGATGTTTGTGTTAATCCTTAATACACTCCCTCCCTCCCTCCCTCCCTCCCTCCCTCCCTCCCTCCCTCCCTCCCTCTTCGCCCCTCCTTCCCTCCCTCCCTCCCTCCCTCTTCGCCCCTCCTTCCCTCCCTCCCTCCCTCCCTCCCTCCCTCTTCGCCCCTCCAACTCCACATTTAATGACCAACATCAAATGAACCGTTTCGTATCTGCGTCTCTTTTAAATGTCATCTTGTGTTCTCTCATCTCCCATATTTCGAGGAGTGGGGGGAGGAGGGGGAGAAGGGGGAGGAGGGGGGAAAGGGGAGAAGGAAAGAAGGGGGAGTGAAGTCATTATATGCCTCTTTTGTCTTTATTAAGGTCTTCTTGCTCTTCCCTTGCGTCGCTCCCTCTTCTTCCTCCTCCCTCCTTCTCCTCCTCCTCCTCCTCTTCCTCTTTCTCCTCGCTGTGGAACTCGCCGCCTTCCTCGTGCTTCTCGTCTTTCTCTCTCTCTCTCTCTTTTTCTTTTTGTCACAATCTTTCTTCTCTTCTCCCCTTTCTTCTTTTTCCTGTATCTTTTCCTTCCTCCTCCTATCCCTTTCCTCCTCAATCCCTCTGTCTACTCTTCCTCTTCCACCATCCTCCTCCGCCTCCTCCTCCTACACATCCACTTCTACCTCAAATTCCTCCGCTTCTTCCTCGTCCTGCTCCTCCTCCTTCTCCTCGTCCTCCTCCTCCTTCTCCTCGTCCTCCTCCCTCTTCTACCTCCTCCCCCTCCTCTTCCTTCTCCTCCTCCTTCTTGTCCTCGTCCTCCTCTTCCTTCTCCTCCCTCTTCTACCTCATCCACCTCCTCTTCCTTCTCCTCCTTCTCCTCGTCCTCCACCTCCTCCTCCTCCTCCCTCCTTCTCCTCGTCCTCCTCCGCTTCGTCTTCTTCCTCCTCCTCCTCCTTCTCCTCGTCCTCCTCTTCCTCCTTCTCCTCCTCCTTCTTCTCGTTCTCCTCTTCTTCCTCCTATACCTCCTCCTCCTCTTCCTCCTCCTCCTCCTCCTCCTCCCTCCTCCTCCTCCTCCTCCTCCTTCCCCTCTTTCTCTCATTAAAAACAACTTCGTTCATCTGTTCCTCTTCTACGCCGCTGAGAGGTCCGGTGCCAACGAGACAGAGTGAGAGAGTGCCAGGGATGCAGTGCCATTAATCTGATACTTAAAGAATAATCTGGACTCCTCTTGTATCGCGTTTTTCCTCTTTTTCCCATTTACTGGCAAGAAGCATACATAGAGATGTGTACAAACAAAGACAAACACACACACTTTTACGCGCACTCACTTATACGCACGCACACACATATACTTATAGGTACACACACTTCTGCACACGTACACACACACACTCACACACATATATATATATCTATATCTATATCTATCTATCTATATTATGTGTGTATATATATATATATATATATATATATATATATATATATATATATATATATATATATATATATATATATATGTTTATATAAATCACTCCCCCCAACTCCCTCTAACGACCTCCCCCCGTTTCTACCGATCCCCCTTCCCCGCCTTTTATTACACTCGCCGCCCTGCTACCTCCCCCCTTTCCCACAGTCGCTCCCACCGTTCCCTCCACCTCAATCGCCCTTTCTCCACCTCCCTCCCCCCTCGGCATCACCTGGGCCACCCCCTTTCTCCCCCTCCCCTCCCCCTTCACCTGGGCATCACCTGGGCCACCCCCTTCCTCCCCCTCCCCTTCCCCTTCCCCCTCATCTGGGCATCACCTGGGCCACCCCCCTTTCTCCACCTCCCCTCCCCCCTGTCAGCATCACCTGGGCCACCCCCCTCCTCCCCCTCCCCTTCCCCTTCCCCCCTTCACCTGGGCATCACCTGGGCCAACCCCTTTCTCCCCCTCCCCTTCCCCTTCCCCCTCACCTCAGCATCACCTGGGCCACCCCTCTTCTCCTCTTCCCCCCCCTCACCTCAGCATCACCCGGGCCACCCCCTTTCTCCCCCTCCCCCCCCTCCCTTACCTTAGCGTCACCTGGCCCCCTCCCCCCTCACCTGGACCACCCGCTTTCCCCCCTCACCTCAGCATCACCTGGGCCACCTCCCCTTCTCCTTCCCTCCCCCCGTCACCTGGGCCACCCCCTTCCTCCCCCTCCCCCTCCCCCCTCCTCACCTGGGCCACCCCCTTTCTCCCCCTCCCCTTCCTCTTCCCCCCCCTCACCTCAGCATCACCTGGGCATCAGCCGAGCCATCCTACCTCAGCATCCTCATCTCAGCATCACATTCTCTCACGAAGTTCCTGATCCCGGAGGCTTATCATCTCCTCTCCTCGATGGGAGTAAATTCTTATCCCCGCCGCCCACACCTGCCCATACCTATGACAGCTGACGCCCCCGTGTGCCTCGTGACAGCCGGTATGACAGATTCCGGGTGTGAGAAGGACTGGGAGATTGAGAGAGATTTTTCTGTAAGTATTTTAACGAGACACTTGTACCAAGATCCGCATTTTCTTCATGTCAAAAATTTCATGTCGTTTTCTTCAATTTCTCGGTCGTTACTTATGCCTTTCCTCTCATTTCCTCTCCTTTCGGTCGTTATTTCAATTATTTGGTGATTGTTGATGTTATCATTATTATCATTAGTATTGGTATTGTTGTTGTAAGGTGTTGATAGTACATTATCTGTATCACCATTTTCATTTTCATTATCATCATCATCGTCATCACCATCATCATTATCATCATTATCATCATCATTATCATCATCATTTTCATCCTCATCCTCATCACCAAAATCATCATCATCATCAATATCATTAATAGTACTGCCATTGCTATCAATATTACTATAACTGCCATCATCATCATCGTTATCATCATCATTATTATTGAGTATTATCGTTATTAATCCTTTATTCTTTTACTGTCATCTTGTACTGGTTAATTTGCATCCCCCCTCGTTTTTCCCCCTCCCTCTCTTCTTTCTCTCCCTTCCTTCTTTCCTTTCTTGGTACCTCATTCCTCACCTTCTTTGTCTCCTGGCCTCCACCACTCTGGTCCCCCTCTCTCTCCATCGATCTCTCTTTCTCTCTCTCTCTCTCTATCTCTCTCTCTCTTCTCTCTCTCTCCATCTCTTTCTCTCTCTCTCTCCATCTCTTTCTCTCTCTCTCTCCATCTCTCTCCATCTCTCTCTCTCTCTCTCTCTCTCTCTCTCTCTCTCTCTCTCTCCCTCTCTCTCTCTCTCTCTCTCTCTCTCTCTCTCTCTCTCTCTCTCTCTCTCTCTCTCTCTCTCTCTCTCTTTCCATCTCTTTCTCTCTCTCTCTCTACTCCCTCCTCTGTCTCTCTCATCCCTCCCTCTCTCTCTCTCTCTCACCTCCCTCTGTCTCTCTCAACCTACCATCCTCCCCCCTCTCTCACTCACTCTCTCGAACCCTCTCTCTCTCAATCCCCCATCTGTCTCTCTCTCTCTGAATCTCTCTCTCTATCCCCACTCTGTCTCTCTCACACTCCCCATCCCCCCCACTCTCTCTCTCTCTCTCTTCTCTCTCTTTTTTCTCTCTCTGTCACTCTCCCATCCAACCCCTCTCTCTCTCTCTCTCTCTCTCTCTCTCTCTCTCTCCATCTCTCTCTCTCTCTCTCTCTCTCTCCATCTCTCTCTCTCTCTCTCTCTCTCTCTCTCTCTCTCTCTCTCTCTCTCTCTCTCTCTCTCTCTCTCTCTCTCTCTTTCTCTCTCTCTCTCTTTCCATCTCTTTCTCTCT
>NC_091554.1:41854439-41856939 GCF_042767895.1 Penaeus vannamei | reverse complement strand
GAGGGAGAAGTGGAGAGGGGGAAGAGGGAGGAGGGAGGAGGAGGGAGGGAAGGGGAGCGAAATCCCCTGAAATCATCCAATTTCACTTTTTTCTCTTCTCCATTCGTAGATTTTATGATAATCTTCACATCTCAGCGGTGTCACTTTGATCCTTACATATTTCATTATATATATATTCATTGACTACGTATATACTTTTTTTTGAAGGAGAGGGAAGAGGGGAGAAGCAGAGGGGAGGGGAGAGGGGAGAGGAAGAGGAGGATAGAAGAGGGAGAGGGGAATGAGAGAGGGAGAGGGAGAAGGGAAAGAGGGGATAGGGAGAGAGAGGAGAGGGGGATAGGGAGAGGGGGAATGAGAGAGGGAGAGGGGAGAGGGATAGGGAGAGAGGGAGAGAGGGAGAGGGGGAGAGGGGGAGAGGGAGAGGGGATAAGAGAGAGGGAGAGGAGGAAAGGGGAATGGGAGAGGGGAGAGGGGGATAAGGAGAGAGGAGAGGGGTGGAGAGGAGGAGAGGGTATTAGAAAGAGGGATTGGGAAAGATCAGAGGAGAGAGGGGAAAGGGACTAAAGTGTATCATCCTTAACGGCTCATTATCCCCAACTTTTTTTTTTTTTTTTTTTTTTTTTTTACCATAATCCTCTCTTTCTCCCACTTTTGTCACTTCAATTGAAATGTATAATAAGATTATTTTATTGAAGCGTGAGGAATTAATGTTTTAGGTACGTTTGTATGGCGGCCGTAGCAGCTTTGGACAAGAGAGAGAGAGAGAGAGAGAGAGAGAGAGAGAGAGAGAGAGAGAGAGAGAGAGAGAGAGAGAGAGAGAGAGAGAGAGAGAGAGAGAGAGAGAGAGAGAGAGAGAGAGAGAGAGAGAGAGAGAGAGAGAGAGAAGAGAGCAAGAGAGAGAGAGAGAGAGTGTTAGAGCGAGAGAGAGAGAGAGAGAGACAGAAAGAGAGAGAGAGAAATGAAAAAAGACATGAACACACACATTCCCGGGTACATCCACCTCCCCCCTCCCCTCTCCCACCCCACACACACAAACACACACACACACACAAACACACACTATCCAAACACACATACATAGAAAAAAACGTATATTTGATCGAAGGTTTCACACATGCTATGGGACTAATATGCAAATGAACTGCCGTAGCGAGGTCACTTCATGATGTTTTCAGGGTACACATCAGAATGGAAAATAAGGCTTTACAACTATTGACATGTCACGCGGAAAATAATTCTGTACAGCTGACACATGCAAAGTACAGTGTACATATGATTCATATGTATATATAAATGGTATATGGTGGTGTGGATTGTACAATATGTAATTGTATGTGTGTACGTAGATAGATTAATGAATAGAAGGATGGATAGATAAGTAAGGAGTATAATTATGTACAATCACACACATATTTATCTATCTATCTATCTATCTAAATGAGATTACGAATCTAAACCATCTTTTCCTTATCAAATACCAACTTCCTTACAATCACAAATCTAATCTCACGATACCCTACATGTCCAATCTCATCCTTCAACTAAAACAATACCACAAAATCAATTAGACGCACCACATGGCACCATCCCAGCACCATGATCGATTACCATTGGCCTCCCCCATTCGGCCGTATGGTGTGTCAGTAAGTCTACGGGCCGGAAAACCCCCATTTCACATCCTCTCTGTCTAATCGGATGCTGTCATTAGTCTTTTATTCATCAAATCCACTTTGCACAACCAGTCGCCCTGTGTGTTCCACTTTGCGGTTGAGTTGCTTTCTCTTCTCTTTCTGTCTCTTTTCCTTCTCTTTTCGTTCGGGTTTCTCTCTCTCTTTCTCTCTTTTTTTTTTTTTTTTTTACATTTTTCTGTTCTGTTTTGTCGTTTAATTTTTGTATTTCCCTTTTCTTGACCTCTCTTTCTTTTTCATTATTTTTATCTTCGTGTTCTCTCCCTTTCCCTCTTACTCATTACTCTCTCCCTCTTTCTATGTTCCTGTACCTCTCTCCCTCTCCCTCATCCACCTTCTTTCACATCTCCTTCACCCTCTCCAACCCATCCACCCCCCTCCCTCTGCTCTGTTTCCCCCTCTCTCCCTCACTCCCTCCTTCCAACCCACCCTCTCTTCCCCTTACTCCCTCCCTCCCTTCTTCCAACCCAACCTCTCTCCCACCCATCCTCCCTCCCTCCCTCTCCCTCCTTCCTCCCTCCCCTCCCCTTCCCCTCCTCCCATCCATCCTCCCCCCTCTCCCTCTCCCCATCATTCCTCCCTCCCCTCTCTTTTCCTCCCTCCCTCCCTCCTTTTCCAACCTACCCTCTCCCCACCTCCTTCCTCCCCTCCCACCGCTCTTTTCCCCTTTCCCCTCTCCTACCCTCTTCCTCCCTCTCTTCCCCTTCCTCTACCTCCTACCCTCTCCAACCCATCCTCCCCTCAGCCTCTCCTCCCCTCTCCCCTCTCCCTCCCTCCTCACCCCAACCCCCACCCTCCCTTTCTCTTCCCCT
>NC_091554.1:41836939-41841939 GCF_042767895.1 Penaeus vannamei | reverse complement strand
TAATCTTTATGATCATTATTATAATTGTTTTTTTTTTTATTTGCCTTGGAAAACATTTTATGTTATATCAATTCTATGTTATATATTTGTTTTTCTATTTCTATTGGTTAATTCATTTGTTTATTTATTGATTTATTCTAAATGTGTTATTGGCTGCTGGAAGAGAAATGTACGAACTGTATCCCTTCTAGTTATTCTTAATAACAATAATGACATAATCCCCATCGTCATTGCATTTATCTTTCGTAATATCATCTTTCATAACATCATTAATGTCAATTTTCCCCTGAATTACAATATGTATGGAACGATAAGTTGATTACGATGATATTGCTACATACTGCATGATCTCAAACATACATGGAGACGCAAGACATATACGCACACCTTATATTAACAAATGCTTGCATAAGAACCGAAGACACTAGTGGTCACAGGCATATAGCATATGCATGCGTATGTCTGCAACAGCATGTAGATAAAGCAGATGCACTAAAAATAGATGCAGTAATGATTAAGCATTATATAACATAGGGAATGCATTCAGATGTATACCCCATGTACAGGATTTAAGGAAAAACACACGTTTAACACACGTGAGGCTAGGTAAGTACGAAACACACACGTAAAAGACACTTAAACACACACACACACACACAGAAACACACACACATGCACACACGCGCACACACACACACACACTCACACACACTCAACCATGTCAAACCACATGAAAGCACTCACCTAAATACATTTAAACACACACACACAGGCACACACACACACACACACACACAGAGCCACACCAAACCACACGAAAACAACCGGGTAGACAAAGTACACAAACCCGACCACACATCAAAAACAGAAACAACAGGAAAGATGTTCAAAAGATGTTCAATATTCCTTCGGTGTCTGACCGCTGCACCCACAGGGAGGGGGGGGGGGGGTGAAGGGAGGGGGAGAAGGGGAGAGGGGAGGAAAGGGGGGAGAGAGATTTAAAGAGGGACTCATTGACTCGATTTTCTTTTTTCTTTTTTTTATCCCCTTCTTGGTATCGACACGGGGTGAATACCAGAATGAGGGAGAGAGAGAGGAAGGGAGGAAGGGAGGAAGGGAGATAGGATGAAAGGTTGGGTATGGGTAGGGGTGGGTAGGGGTGGGGTAGGGTGGGTGTGCAAGCGAAGGATAGAAACCGCACCAACTTTTTGTGGCCTGGGGGGGGGGGGGGTGGATGGGTGTTGGGGTAGGGGGTGTCTGTAATGTATGAGGAACGCAATCTACTCAACCCAAAGCATGCATCCCCCCCCCCTCCCTCCCTCCTCGCCCCCCGCCCCCGCCCCCCGCACTCACTGATTGTGCATGGGGAGTCAAAGGGTTAAGAAGAGGAAAAGGGGGCAAGGGTCGAAGGAAGAGAGGAAGGAGGGAGAAAGAGGAAGAAGGAGAAGAATTGATGGGGAAAGAAGATGAGATAGAAAGAGGAGAAAAGAAGTGAAGGGAAAGAGAAGATGAGGATGGGAGAAAAGGAAAAGAAGCGAAGGGGAAGAAGAGGAAGAGAAAATAGAATTATCAAAAGAGAAAGGAAAAGGAGAAAATAAAAGGGGACAAAGAGAAAGAAATGATAAGGCTAGGAAAAGAGAAGGAAAGAGGAAAATAATAGAAGAAAACGGTAAGAAGAGAAAGAAAGAAAGGAAGGAGGAGAAAAAAGGGAAGAAAAAAAAGAAGGAGAAAGAGAGAGAGACAGATAAAGAGAAAGGAAAGATAGGAAAGAGGAGATAGGAAGATAGGAAGATAAAAGGAAGATAGGAAGAGGGAGCTTGAGTGAGCTCTGGAATACATTTATGATCCTGGGAAAGGGAAGGTTCTCGTTGCAATCCATTAATCAACTATGCAATGTTGAAACTGTTAACTTCCTACCAGGAGGAAGTGTAATGGGGAAGAGAAAGAGGGGAGGGAGAGGACGAAGGAAAGGAGAAGGAAGGAATGGAGAAGGAGGGAGAAGAGAAGGAAAAAGGGGAAGAGGGATGGAAAAGAGAAGGAGGGGAGGGAGAAAAGGACGAAGGAGGAAGAGAAGGAGGGAGAAGAGAGAGAAAGAAGGGGGAGAAGGAAGAGGAAGAGGGGGAGGGGGAAGAGGACGAAGGAGGAGGAGAAGGACGGAAAGGAGAAGGAGGGAAGGGAGAAGAGAAGGAAAGAAGGAGTAGAGGGATGGAAAGGAGGAGGAGATAAAAGGAAAGGAGAAGGAGGGAGAAGAGAAGGAAAGAAGGAGGAGAGGGAAGGAAAGGAGGAGGGAGAAGAAGGATGAGAGGGAGGGAAAGAAGGAAGGAGGAAAGAATGAAGAATCAGGAGGTGAAAGGAAAGGAGACGGAGGGAGAAAAGAACGAAGAAGGAAGATATGAAAAGAAAAGAGACGGAAAGAGAAGAGAACGAAGGAGAAGAGGAAGAAAGGGAGAAGAGAAGGAGAGACAAGGAGAAAGGGAGGGAAAATAGAGAAGAGGAGACGGAGGAATAAGGGAGAGAAGGAAGAAATACAGAACAAGAAAGAAAGGAAATATAATGGAATGAAGGAGAAGGAGAGGAGAGAAAAAAACTAACCTAACGGAAAGAGAGAGAGAGGGAGGAAGAAACCAAGAGAAGGTAAAGAGAAAGAAAAGTAAAAGAGAAAGAGGGAGGAGAGAAAAAAGAGCAAGAGGAAGGAGAAGAGAGGCTGGGGCTGCGTGCCCCCCCCCCCCCCCATAAGATGGAGAAGGAAAGTGGGAAGGATATGGGAGGAAGAAATGAAATGGTAGAAATAGGAACCAGGAAATAAAGATGAGAAGATGGGGGAGGAAAGAAAGGGAGAGAAAGAAGGGAGAAGGAAGTAAGGGGGATAAATGAAAGTGCAAAGAAGGGGAAAGTAATTGGAGAAGAAATAATCTGCGAGGAAAACAGAGGAAGAAGAGATGGAGTAAGAGGAAGGGGAAGTAGGAGATGGAAGAGAGGGATAAGGAAGAAAAAAAGAAAGAATGAAGAAGGAGAATGGAAGATGCGAGAAGAAAAGGGAGAGGGGAGATGAAGAAGGAAGAATGGAGGTCCGGAGAAAGAGGAGAAAGAGGAAGAAAGGAGGAGTAGGAAGAGAGGGAGAAGAAAGGTGAAAAAGGAAGGTACAGATAGAGAATGAAAATGAATGAGAGAAAAGGGAGAAAGATAAAATAGAAGGAATAAAGAGCAAAGAAAGAAGATGGTAGAAGAAGAAAAGAAAATGGAGAAAGATGAAAAAGGAAAGAAAATCGATGAAAGAAAGAGAAAGGAAGAGGATAGATCGAAAGAATGGATAGAGAGTAAAAATAGAGAGAAGGGACAGAGGATAGAAGAGCGATGAAGAAAGTAGGATGGAAGGATATGTAACCGTCCACCCAATTATTTATAGGAAAGCCATTTAGTGTATTGTATATCACAGATGCATTGATAAACAGGATTGAATAAGCGAGAGAGATGTGGACGCTCTTTGCCTCTTAATGATCTAATATTAATCGGTTTCTACCTTTTACTCCCCCCCCCACCTTGCCTTCCCCCCCCCCCTCTCTCCTTCCCCTCGAACTCCAACAAATATCCAACGTTCTTTTGATTTCAATTTCCCACACTATTTTTTTTTTTTTTTCGTCTTTCAGTCTCTTCCTTGGCGCCTTGTCTCTAATACAGTTTCTTATCGTCTTCGCACTCTTCTGGTAGTTTTTGTTCCAGTATTTTTTTTTCTTCCCCTCCTTCTTCTCCCTATTCTCTCTCTCTCTCTCTCTCTCTCTCTCTCTCTCTCTCTCTCTCTCTCTCTCTCTCTCTCTCTCTGTCTGTCTGTCTGTCTCTCTCTCTGTCTTTCACACACACACGCTCACACACACACGTACACACGCACAAGCTCATACACAAGCACACACAAACACGGACACATACACACACACAGCAAACACATACATACATAAGCACACACCCCTCACACTCACAAACACACACACACACACACACACACACACACACACATACACACACACATACACACACACACACACACACACACACATACACTCACACACACAGACACTCAATCTGCCTGTACAGGAGGCATTTGCTTTCGGAAGAGGGGGGGTGGGGGGAGTCAGATAATAGTTGTAAGAGGAAGAAGGATGGGGTTGGGGATAGGGGTAGGAGGAGGGGGAGGGGGGAGAAGGGCCGAGAATAGATGTAAGATAGAGAGGGACTGTGGGAGGGGGTGGGGAGGGGAGGGGAGAGTGTTGCAAGAATAGGAGGGAGGAGGAGAAAGGAGGAAGGGGAAGGGGGGAGGGGGGGACCGGCATCCACATCCATACACCGGTCTTGACTTGCTTGCTTGTCTGTACCTTGGCAGGCACTCTGTGTTACCTGTCTCCTTTGGATACGATTTTGACACACGCACGCACACATACATGAATATATGTTTGTGTGTGTGTGTGTGTGTTTGTGCGGGCGTGCGGGCCTGTTGCGTGTGTGTGTGTGTATTTGCGTGTGTGTGTGTTTGTGTCTGTGCGTGCGTGCGTGTTGTGTGTGTGTGTGTGTGTGTTTGTGTGTTTGTGTATTGCAAATATTTCCTGAATTCGGGTACTTTGATTACTGAATAAAAAAAATGAAACTTAACATTAACCAGCCTACAATTATATAAACATATTCCTACACGCAATTACACATAAAGATGTAACAATACTATAAAAAAGGTAAAAATTAACGATATTAACAATGATTCAAACTTAACAGAAACTTACAAAACCAGAAACATAGCAATGAAACATAAATTTAAACTGTCGACCCAAAACCTACAAACCTAACCCTTCAAGCAAACACATCGTAATTAAAACTCAAAAGCAAAGCAAAACCAAACAAAAGAAAAAAGAACAAAATAGAAAATAAAATCAAAAGCTAAATAAGAATAGAAACAAAAATAGAAGCAAAATAAGAAGAGAAATAACAGAAAAAAGAGAAAAAGTAAACAATAGAAA
>NC_091554.1:41829831-41832331 GCF_042767895.1 Penaeus vannamei | reverse complement strand
TTTGACTTTCTGCTTCTTTCTTCCTTTTTGCTTCTTTGACTTTCTCCTTCTTCCTTATTATTTGTTTATTCACTTCTCTCTTTTCCTGTGTGTCCTTTTAACGTTTTTTGTAACTTCAATAAGTATGAAAGGTGATGATAATCGACTAATATAACGTTAGAAGAATCAAAGCAGAGAAAGTGTTGCAATTTGTTATGATGATTGATTAAGAAATTGGAGAAAGGGGAATAAAGAGAGACAAAGAAAGTAGAGAATAACAGACAAACACCAGAAACTTCTACTCTCACCTCTTCACCCACCCCCACCCCTACCCCCAACCCCCTTGTTCCCTTCTCGCTCAATCATCCCTTCCTCGTGTCCCCCCCCCCCCCATTAAACCCTTCATTCCTTATCTATGGCATCCTTAGGTCACCCACCCTGCCGCCCTCACCCCTGCCTCCCCCATGGCCCTTCATTCCAACCCCTTCTGCCCCCCCCATCCCCCGTGTCACCCTTCACCCCCCCTACTCCTCTTCCCTCGCGCGCTTACCCTTTCCCTTCCCCTAAAGACCCCCTCATACCCCTCCCCCTCCCCAACACTGCCCCCCTACGCTCCTTCACTTGCACCCCCATATCTCCTCCTTTCATACTCCTCTCCCTCCCCCACCCCATCCACATGGCTCTCTCTCTCCCACCCCCATCACCCAACTTACTTCACGGCCCTCCCCATCCCCCCCCCCACACCATACCCCAATCCCTCTAATTCCCTCCCACTCCTCACTTCCCCCACTCCCTCCACATTTCCCCACCCCACCCCAATCCCTCTTCCCCTTTACCACTCTCCTCCATCCTCTTCCCACCACTTGACACTTCTCCCTATCCCCCACCACACCCCAATCCTTCTCTCCCTCCCCCTCTCATCACCCTTCTCACCACCCTCTCTCCTCACTTCCCCCGCTCCTTCACACACCCCCTCCCCATCCCCCCACCCCAATCCCCTCTCCTCACTACTCCTTCCTTCCCACCCTCTCTCCTCCCTCCTCATCACCCCTTCTTCCCACCGTCTTCCCTTTCGCTTCCCCGCCCTTCTTCACACCCCTCCCCATTCTCTCACCCCCAACTCTCATCCCCTACCCCACTCCTCACCCTCTTTCTCACCTTACCCCTCTCCTTCCACCCTTCCCCTCCTACTTCCCACCCCCCTTAACCCCCCATACCCCATCATATTTCCCAATCCCTCTCCTCTTCCCCCCACTCCCCGCTCTCTCCTCCCCCTCTCTCATCACCTCTTCTTCCCACACCTCTCTCATTTCTCGTCCTTCACCGCTTCCTCTATCACACTTTACCTCCCATCTCCCCTACACACTCCCAAACCCTCCATCCCTCCCAACCTCATCCCCTACCCTCTCATCACCCTTCTCTTCCCACCCTCTTCCTCACTTCCCCTGCCCCTTAACCCCCCAGCCCCCCATCATACCCCTACCCCTCTCATCACCCTTCTTCCCACCCTCCTCTTCCTCACTTCCCCGCCCCCCAACCCCCAGCCATTCCCCAATCCTACTCCCCCCCTACCCCTCTCATCACCCTTCCTCTCCCACCCTCTTCCTCGCCTCTCCCCGCCCCCTTCACCTCCCTCACCATACCACCAATCCCTCTTCCCTTCTCTCCCCTACCTTTTCTTCCCACCCTCCTCTTCCTCGCTTCCCTGCCTCTTCTCACCTCCCCTCCCCACACCACCATTCCTCTCTCCTCTCCCCTACCTTACTCCCCACCCCCCTCCTCACTCTCCCCACCCCTTCACACCCCTCCCCATTCCCCCACTATGCCCCTCCCCCTCTCATCACCCTTCCCCACCCTCTTCCCCACTTCCCACCACCCCTTGAACCCTCCTCCCCATTGCGTCTCACCATACCCCCAATCCCACTTCCCCCACCTTCACACCCCTCCCCGACTTCCATCCCCCCATCCCCCCCACCCCTCTCCCCCTCTCATCCCCCTTCTTCCCACCCTCTTCCTCACCTCCCCCGCCCCTTCGCACCCCGCAATATCTCGCGCTCAATTCCGCCCTCGCCATCGACCCTTCCGCGCCACCGAACGAACGATCAGCGGATCTCCGATAAAACGAAAACAGAGAGAGAGAAAGAGAAAAAGAGGGGGGCGATAAGTTCTAAACGCGTGCAACATTTCGGGTGTATTCGGGGTCTATCTGTTTTTTTTTTTTTTTTTTTTTTTGTCTGTCTCTCTGTTTTTGTTGTTTTGTTGTTGTTTTTTTCTTCTCTTTCTCTCTCTGTTTCTGTTTTTTACTGTTTTTTTCTCTTTCTCTCTGTTTCTGTTTTTTTTTCTTTTTCTCTCTCTCTGTTTCTGTGTTTCTCTCTCTCACTTTTCTTTCTCTTCGTCTCTCTGTTTCTGTTTTTCTCTTTCTGTCTCTCGGTTTCAGTTTCTTTCGCTCTCTCTCTTTTTCTTTCTGTCTCTCTTTCTCTCTCTCTTTCTGTTTTTTCTCTATCTCTCTCCCTTTCTTTTT
>NC_091554.1:41822331-41824831 GCF_042767895.1 Penaeus vannamei | reverse complement strand
AGAGAGAGAGAAAGAAAGAAAGAAAACAATAACAACAACAACAACAAAAGCACAAAAAAACAAAGACAAAAAAAAAGAGAGAAGAGAAATTGAACACAATAAAAAATAAATAAAACAAGAAGAAAAACAAAATCAAAAGTGCCTTAAAAGCAAACAGAAAACAACCCCCAAAAGCATGAAAAAAAAACAGGGTCTCGCCAAAGGACCGGAATCTTTCACGCAAATGACAGTCCTTGTAATGCATCTCTGTCAGACATTGCACATAATCTTGGCCTCGTCGTGAGTTCAGTCAGATTAGGTCGGCTTCCTCTTGCTCTTTGGCCCTTTTTTAGGAGAAAAGAAGAGAGAGAGAGAGAGAGAGAGAGAGAGAGGGAGGGAGAGAGAGAGGGAGAGAGAGAGGGAGAGAGAGAGGGAGAGAGAGAGGGAGGGAGAGAGAGAGAGAGAGAGAGAGAGAGAGAGAGAGAGAGAGAGAGAGAGAGAGAGAGAGAGAGAGAGAGAGAGAGAGAGAGAGAGAGAGAGAGAGGGAGAGAGAGAGGGAGAGAGAGAGAGAGAGAGAGAGAGAGAGAGAGAGAGAGAGAGAGAGAGAGAGAGAGAGAGAGAGAGAGAGAGAGAGAGAGAGAGAAGAGCGAGAGAGTGAATAAGAAAGAGAGAAAGAGCGAGGGAGAGAGAGAATGAGAAAGAAAGAAAGAAAGAGAGAAACAGAAAGAAAGAAAGAAAGAAAGAAAAGACAGACAGACAGAGATATGAGATATGAGAAAGAGAGAAAATGAGAGTGAAAAAAAAGATGAAATGCCCTTGGTCGACGCTTGGCGGATGTGAACGAAACATCGAAGAAAGACAGACAGGCAGACAGACAAACAGACAGACAGACAGACAGACAAAGAAAAAAAATGAGAAAGAGAGAAATTAGAGAGAAAGAAAAAAATAGATGAAATGCCCTTGGTCGACGCTTGGCGGATGTGAACGAAACATCGACGGAAATGATGGAGTTTCTGTTTTGTGTTTATGATCGTCGAAGAAAAAGAGGAAGAGGTAGAAGAAGAAGAAGGAGAAAGAACCAGAATAAGAGGAAGAAGGAGGAGATAGAAAAAGGAGAAGAGAGGAGGAAGAAGAGGTGAAAGAGGTAGAAGAATAAGAATAAGAAGGAGAAGGAGGAGGAGAAGGAGGTAGAAAAAGAAGAAGAGAGGAGGAGGAGGGAGAAGAAGAAGAAGGGGAGAAAGAGGTAGAAGAAGAAAGAGGAAGAAATAGAAGAAGAAGAAGAAGAAGGAAGAAAATAGAAGAAGAACAAGGAGAAGGAGGAGGTAAAAAAAGAAGAACAGAGACAGAAGAAAAAGAAAGAGGGAGTAGAAGAAGAAGGAGGATGAGGAAGAGGAGGAGGAGGTGAAGTAGAAGAATATACAAAAGAAGAAGAAGAAGAAAAAAAACAAGAAGAGGAAGGAGGAGGAGCAGGAAAACTAAGAGTATAGGAGAAAAAAAGTAAGAGGTTCTTAAGGTTTAGGAGCAGCAGAGGAACACGAAGATGAAGAGATAATAGAGAAAAAAGAAAAAAAAGAAGAAGAAAACAAAACAAATGCAAAAAAACAGAAGGAAAATAACGTGGAAAAAAAAACAGTTGCTATAAAGCCAAAGGAGTTTTTATCTATCTTCAGTTGATTGACAGGAGATAATGACAGCGCTGGATCTGTGGCATATTAGCTCCGACCTGTGTGCAGAATAATGGGAGGATAAACATACTTCTAAGAAAAAAAAATGTATATAAATAGTTGGATGGAAAGAGAGAGAGAGAGATAGGGAAGGGAGGGTGAGGGGTGACGGAGAGAGAGAGAGAGAGAGAGAGAGAGAGAGAGAGAGAGAGAGAGAGAGAGAGAGAGAGAGAGAGAGAGAGAGAGAGAGAGAAAGAGAGAGAGAGAGAGAGAGAGAGAGAAAGAGAGAAAGTAGGGAGAGAGAGAGAGAGAGACAGACAGACGGGCAGACAGACACACACACACACACACACACACAGAGAGAGAGAGCGAGAGAGAGAGAGAGAGAGAGAGAGAGAGAGAGAGAGAGAGAGAGAATGAGAATGGAAGACAAAGTGAGAGAGAGAGAGAGAGAGAGAGAGAGAGAGAGAGAGAGAGAGAGAGAGAGAGAGAGAGAGAGAGAGAGAAAGAGAAAGACAGTCAGAAAGAGATACAGAAAGAGAAAAAAAAGAGAGTAGAAAACAATAAAACATGAAACTAAAATCCAGACTTCTATTATTGTAAACTTCGCCCAAAGAACATTTAACAAAACCAACTTCTCTTCCCTTCGCAATTTACAAAAAAAAAAAAAAAAAAAAAAAAAAAAAAAAAAAAAAAAAAAATCTAATTTAACAGAAAGTTCCTTTACCGTTGAATTATAAGCTTCGAAAATATCTACAAAGTTTGATATCTCTAGCAAGATCCTTTCCATATTTCAGTGACGATAAAACATTTAATATAAACATGATACTTATCTGCAGTGGGTTTTATTTTACTTA
>NC_091554.1:41804831-41809831 GCF_042767895.1 Penaeus vannamei | reverse complement strand
GGTGATGCTGGGAGAGGGTGGGGTAGGGGTGGGGAGGGAGGAGAGGATAAGGGAAAAGGTGGTTGTTGAGATGAATTTCGCTTTGGTGAGGGTGGGTGAGGGTGGGGTAGGGGTGGGAGGGTAAGGGAAAAGGTGGAGGTTGAGATGAATTTCGTTTCGGTGATGCTGGAAGAGGGTGGGGTAGGGGTAGGAGGCGATAGTCGTAGGAGAAAAGGTGGTGGTTGAGATGAATTTCCTGTTTTGGTGATGCTGGGGGAGGGTGGGGAGGGGTGGGAGGGTAAGGGAAAAGGTGGTCGTTGAGATGAATTTCGTTTTGGTGATGCTGGGGGGTGGGGTGTGGGAAGGTAAGGGAAAAGGTGGTGGTTGTGATGAATTTCGTTTTGAAGATGTTGGAAGAGGGTGGGAGGGTAAGGGAAAAGGTGGTGGTTATGATGAATTTCATTTGGGGGACGGTAGAAAAAGGTGGGGGTTGTGTGGGGAGGGTAAAGGGAAAGGTGGACGTTGAGACAAATTTCGTTTTGGTGATGCTGGGTGGAAGTGGGGTGGGGAGGGGAGGGTAAGGAAAAAGGTAGTGGTTGATATGAATTACGCTTTCTGATGTTGGGAGAGGGTGGGGGTTGGGTGGGGTGGCAATAAAAAAAGGCGGTTGTTGGGGTGAATTTCGTTTTTGGAATGCTGGAGAAGGTGGAGTTGGGTGGGATGGCAAGAAAAAAAAAGGTGGTCGTTTGGGTGAATTTCGTTTTGGTGATGCTGAGGGAGGGGGGAGGGGAGTAAGGGAAAAGGTGGTGGTTGAGATGAATTTCGTTAAAGCAGTAATCACTACCCGGGTTTCCGATGAACCTTGGGGTTTCACCGACCATTGCCATGGGTTCCTTCAAAAACCGTAATATGATTATATGCTATTACAAAATGACAGTGATCTTAATTCCTAATTCCACCTCAAAAACACGTCACAGGCGCATTCCATATACCAACATACTATAAAGTATATTGTATTGTATATTGTATAATATATATATATATATATATATATATATATATATATATATATATATATATATATATATATATATATATGTGTGTGTGTGTGTGTGTGTGTGTGTGTGTGTGTGTGTGTGTGTGTGTGTGTGTGTGTGTGTGTGTGTGTGTGTGTGTGTGTGTATGTATGTATAAACATGTATTGTATTATATATACTGTATATAAAGGTTTCTTGAAATACGAAAAATCATTTCAGGGGATCAAATGGAAAAGGTGGTTGCTGTGAAGAATTTCGTTTTTGCGATGCTGGGAAAAGGTGGAGACGGGATGGCGGTTGTAAAAGAAAAAGATGTCTTTGAGATGAATTTCGTTTTTGAGATGTTAGGAGAACGGGGGGGGTAATTGATATAAATTTCGTTGGTAGGAGAAGGTAAGTGTGGGTAGTCACTTGGGAATAGATGTTCGGTCGCAGGCTTTGGAGGAAAGAGAGAGAAAGAGAGAGAGAGAGAGAGAGAGAGACAGACAGACAGAGAGAGAGAGAGAGAGAAAGAAAGAAAGAGAGAGAGAGAATGACAAAAAGAGAGAATGAGAGAGAGAGAGAGAATGAGAAAGAGAGAGAGAGAGAGAGAGAGAGAGAAAGAAAGAAAGCGAGAGAGAGAGAGAGAGAGAGAGAGAGAGAGAGAGAGAGAGATACATAGATAGCTAGATAGATAGAGATAGAGAGAGAGAGAGAGAGAGAGAGAAAGAAAGACAAACAAATAAAGACAGAAAGAAAGAAGCAAGCACACACAGACAAACAAACAGACCGACAACCTAGTAGACAAAATAAAACAAAAAAAAACCCAAAGCACACACACACACACACACCTACCACAACCACCCCCACCCTCCGCCCCATAACAGACCCAACCCACCAACACACCTATGGTCGAAAATCACACCCCTAATTGCCTCTTCCGTCGCCCTTATGCAAATGGGATCTACCTTGTTTCACAGCAACCTTGATCATTATCTGCACGGCTGCACCAGACCTTGCAACAGTCGCAGCCTCGTCTTTGATGTTCACGAGATGTTGAGCACGCGCGCGCACGCACACACGTCTTCGCGTACACTTCTCTGTCGACTCTGATTTTTCTCTCTTTTTTTATTTTCTTTCTTTCTTTCTCTTTCTTGCCTTTCGTTCGTTCTGTCGTTTGATTTTGGTTTTCGTTTCTTGTTGGTCTTATTCCTTTTTCTTTCTCCTCTTTCGTTTGTTGTTGTTGTCTTTTTCTTGTTATTCTTATTTCTTTTGCTTTCCCTCTTTCGTTTCTTTCTCCTCTTTGGTTCGTTGTGGTTTTTTTTTTTTTTTTTGGTTTTCTTTTCTTGTAATTCTTATTCCTTTTTCTTTCTCCTCTTTCGTTTGTTGTTGTTGTCTTTTTCTTGTTATTCTTATTTCTTTTGCTTTCTCCTCTTTTGTTTCTTTCTCCTCTTTGGTTCGTTGTGTTTTTTTATGTTGGTTTTCTTTTCCTGTAATTCTTATTCCTTTTTCCTTCTCCTCTTTCGTTCGTTGTGTTGTTTTTTATGTTGGTTTTCTTTTCTTGTTATTCTTATTCCTTTTTCTTTTCTCTTTTTTCTTTTTGTCGAAGCAGTTTGTTGATTCTATGTTCGTGGTTCATGAGAAATGTTTATTCTTCTTATTTCTTTTGGAAATTATTTTTTATTGACCTGTCGTTAAAGTCTATCTGCCTGTCTGTCTCTTTTTTTACCTATCTATCTATCTATTCAGATCTATCTATCTGTCTCTATCTATCTATCTGTGTCTATTTGTCTAATTATCTATCTATTTATTCATATCTATCTATCTGTCTCTATCCGTCTATCTGTCTCTATCTGTCTAATTATCTATCTATTTATTTATATCTATCTATCTGTCTCTATCCGTCTATCTATCTATCTGTCTTTATCTATCTATCTATCTGTCTCTATCTACCTATCTATCTATCTCTATCTAACTATCTAGCTATCTATCTATCTACCTATCTCTCAATTTCAAAATCAAAATATCATACTCTCTACACAGACACACATACACTTGAACACTCACCCCCCCCACCCCACCCCAGTATAAACCCCCTACCTTTCCCACCCTCTCACCCCCTCTACCTCTACCCACCCCACCCCACCCCCACCCCCCCCCCCCCCCGTTCGAAAGAAATATCCACACACGAGTTGCCAACAGCCACGGACAGCGCTCGCGTTGGCACCCCTGTTGACCGAAGGCAACAGGTAAACGGCTTATGTAACACTGTTGATACACCTTGGCAGCTTGGCAACTCGGTCAACAGAGCAGCGTCTTGAACTTCTCACTGAAGCGTGCTAAGCAGGGACGTCCGCCATCTTGGTTCCTGGAAGAGTCAAATGAGCTTCCGTTTCTAAGCTCTTGTTTACGTTTCTTTATTCCTTCTAAAATCTTATTTCTCTTATTATTAAAAAAGAAATAATAATAAGAGATAAAATTGTAGTTTTTAGATGCATTTTTTTTTTTTTTTGGTTTCACTCCTTGTGCTATCTTTTTTATTGATTTTTTTTCTCTCTTTTCTTATAATTTCCGGAAATAATGTAGAAGGAATTTCCGTACAATATCCAAAAGAGGGATTATTACGTAAAGAAAAAAATATATATTTCCAAGCCCTTCTTCCACGTAAAACCGGAATTTACGATTCTCGGGGAAGGAAAATGACGATTAAGCTGCCCTCTGTATCTTAATTGAGTAGAAAATCGCCCTTAAGCATGCACCGATTAATTTAATTGCGTGACGTCACGAGGAAGAATGCAATTAGGTCCAGACGGCGGGTGTTATCACGGCCACGAGGTGGAAGTTTGTTTGTTTCTTTGTTTACTTGCTTTTTTTTAACGGGGCTTCTTCTTGCTCTATTTTTGGGAACGTTACGAATGGGAAGTATAATCAAGTCTTGTTGAATTGTTTTTTTTTTTTTTTTTTTTTTTTTTTTTTTTTTTACTCTTATTTCATCTTTCTATCTTTATTCTAATTCTATTTTTGTATTTGTTGAAATGACTCTGCTATTTAAATATTATTTCACTCATTTACTTTGTTTTTTTATTATTTCTATGTATGTATGTGTGCTTATTCATAATTTTATACATATTTTTTATAACGAAATTATTTTTCTGGTTCCTATTCTCCTCTCCTTCTCTTCCTCTTCCTTCCTTCTTTCTTTGCCCTCCTGCTATTCCTTCTTCCTCTCATCCCATCCTATCTCTGTCCTACCTCTTTCTTTCATCTACTCTTTCCCCTCTCTTTTCTTCTTTTCTACTTCCCTTTCTTCCTCATTTCCTCACTTCCTCTTCTTTATCCCCCTTATCTATCCCCTCCCTCTCCCACTCTTTTCCATCCCCCTGCCCGTCCCCTCCCCCATGTCTTTAACCCCCTCTCTCCCTTTTCCTATCCCCTTTTTCCTATTTCCATCTCCTATCACCCTTTTCTTATCCCCTCTCCCCTTTTCCTTCGGTTTTACCCTTTCTCTATGTTCTTTTTTCCTATCCCCCTCTCTCCCTCTCTCCTTTTCCTATTCCCCCTCCCCTTTTTCCTATCGCCCTTTCCCCCTCTTCGAATCCCCTCTTTCTCTTTTCCTATCTCCCTCTCCTCTTTCCCTTTTCCAATCCCCTCTGTTTCTCTTTTCCAATCCTCCTTTACCTTCTCCTCTCCCCCTCACCCCCTCTCCCCTTTTCCTACCCCCCTTTCTACCTTTTCCTATCCCCCTTCTCTCCCCTACCACCTTTTCTTCTTCCCCGTCAGCCCCTTTTCCTCTCCCTCTCACTTCCCCCTCCTCACCTCTCTCCCCCTTCCCTCTTCCCTCCCACCCCTTTCCCACTTCCCCTCCCATCCCCTCCCCTTCTCTCCCCTCTTTCCTAACCCCTCTCTACCTTTTCCCCGTCCCCCCTCTCCCTTTTTCCCTCCTCTCCCTTTCCCCCATCCCCTTTCCCCTCTTCCCTCTCCCTCTCCCCCTCTCCTTTTCCTCCC
>NC_091554.1:41792331-41794831 GCF_042767895.1 Penaeus vannamei | reverse complement strand
ACAAGTAGATAAACAACCTCCCCCCCCCCCACAAAAGAAAACACAAAACAGGAAAAGAAAACAAATAAAGTCGAAATTCCCCTGACAGCTTAATCACAAGGTGGCTGAAAGGTAAGACTGATTGATGGGAGTCTCTGGCCGGCAGCCGGTCAACTACAGCGCTGGGACGGGGACGGACACAAGACGTTGATTTCACAATATCACTGCTCGATCTCTGATTGCTTGTTTTTCCTATTTATTCGTCTATTTTCACTTTATTTATCTATTGTCATCATTGTGAAGTGATAACATATAAAAAAAAAAGTGATGAAATTAATCAAATAAATCTATCAATCTATCTTTCTATCTATTTCTCCATCACTTGATCTATCTTACTCAATATATACCAAAATAGAATGACATGCTAAATAGATAGAAATAAAAATTGACAAATGAATAAATATCCGAATAGATGACGCACAAACAAACATCTAAACAAACAAACAACAAGCTTTACTGTGACAAGGAAGTGTCTCTGTCACGGATGCGATGTAATGGGGGAGGAAGGGGGGGAGGAGGGGGGTAGAGAGGGAGGGGGAAGGTAATAGGGAAGAGGGAGGAGGAGGATGGGGGAAGGAGGGGATAAAGAGAGAGAGGGGGTTAATAGGGGAAGGGAGAAAAGGGGGAGAAGGAGGATGGGGGAAGGGGGGTAGAGAGAGGAGGGGGGTGAATGGGTGACAAGAAAGGAGGGGTTAGGGGTGGGGGGTAATAGGGAGAGGGGTGGATGAGGATGGGGGAGGGGGATAGAGAGGGAGGGTGAAGGTAATAGGGGAGAGGAGGGGGAGAAGAGGAGGAGTAGGAGGGGATAGAGAGAGAAGGAGGTGAATAGGTGACAGGAGTGGAGAGAGGAGGAGAGGAACTAGAGAAAGAGGGAATTAATAGGTGAGAGAAGAGGAGGGAAGAAGGAGGAGGGAAGGAGGAGGGAGGGGCAAAAGAAAGAGAAAGTGAACGGGAAGAGGAGAGGAAGGAGAGGATAATATTAAGGGAAGTGAAAGAAGACGAGAGGCTAGAAAAATAGGGGGAGTGAATAGGTAAGAGAAGTGGAGTGGTATAGAGAGGAGGGAGAGAAAAGGTGGGATGAGAAGAAGGAATAGAGAAAGAGAGAATTGGTAAGAGAAGAAGAGGGGGGTGGGGTACAAGGGATAGAGAGGATGGTGAGGAAGAATTTGTGACAGGATAGGAAGGTGAAAATGAGAGGAAAAGAAGTGGGAAGAGAAGAGGGAATTAAAAGAGAGAGGGAGAACAATTGACGAGAAGAATGGAGGAGATACAGAAGGAGAGGTAAAAAGTGGGCAGAGAAAAGATGGTAAATAGTAGGAAGGGTGAGAGTTGATAGCTAAGAGTAGAAGGAGAGTGCAGAATGTTGTAAAAAATAAAAGGAAGAGAAGGAACATGGGAGACTATAGAGATAGGACACAGAGAAGGAGGGAATAAAAGGTGGAATGAAAGAAGGGAGTAGAGAATGGAGTTGAAAAGGTTTCAAGAGAAGAGATGGTAGAAAGGGGAGGGGGTTAATATGTGGGTGGGAGAGCGGAGGGGGGGGGAGGTGTGAAGAGAGGAGAAGAGAGGAGTAAAAACACTCACATCACGCAATATACATATATATCATACACGATGTTCTGCAAGTTCTCAAATGCCTTCAAAATATGTCATGAATAACACATGAATAAAAATCAAAATATAATTGCAAAGTAAAAGTTAAAATGGTAATACATAAAGAAGAAAATGAAGGGAAAATGGTGAGAAGGTTTAAGAAGAATGTTTAAGCGAAAATAGGAATGTGGAAAGAGAGAGAGAGAGAGAGAGAAAGAGAGAGCGAGAGAGAGAGAGGGAGAGAGAGAGAGAGAGAGAGAGAGAGAGAGAGAGAGAGAGAGACAGACAGACAGACAGACAGACAGACAGACAGACAGACAGACAGACAGACAGACAGACAGACAGACAGAGACAGAGAGTTGGAGAGAGAGGTACATAGTCGGAGAGAGAAAAAGAAAAAGAGAGAAAGAGAGAGAGAGACAGACAGACAGACAGACAGAAACAGAGACTGAGAGACAACGAAAAAGAAATAAGAGAGAGAGAGAGAGAGAGAGAGAGAGAGAGAGAGAGAGAGAGAGAGAGACAGACAGACAGACAGACAGACAGACAGAGACAGAGAGTTGGAGAGAGAGGTACATAGTCGGAGAGAGAAAAAGAAAAAGAGAGAAAGAGAGAGAGAGAGAGAGAGAGAGAGAGACAGACAGAGACAGAGACTGAGAGACAACGAAAAAGAAATAAGGATAAAAAAAACGAAAAACAACAAAAATACAACCAACAATAACAAAGAAAAAAATACAACCAACAATAACAAAGAACCGCTAAAAACCCAACCAACCAACCAAACAAACAAACATGTACACCAGCCGTCCCAACACCCTATCCAGGACATACAAAATAATAGTCTAATAGTAAAAGAAAATGACGATCT
>NC_091554.1:41769831-41774831 GCF_042767895.1 Penaeus vannamei | reverse complement strand
TCTTCATAACCACCCATTTCCCCCCTTCCCCCCTCCCCCCTCCCTCGCCCCTTACACCCTTACCCCCACCCCTTCCCTTTCCTTACCCCCTCCCTTCCTTCCCCTTCCTTACCCCCTTACCCCTCACCCCCTCGCCCTTTACCCCTCACCCCTTACCCCCTCACCCCTCACCCCTCCCTTCCCATTCCTTACCCCCTCACCCTCCTCCTCACCCCTTACCCCCTCACCCCCCTCCTCCTCGCCCCTTACCTCCTCCACTTTAAAAAAAAGGCTTTTATCGCATTCACGAACCTTATCACTCATTCTTAATTACTCTTTGAGCTTTACGCAATTATTATTACCACCGCAATTATTATTACATATGGACACAGGAACACATCACTAATTATCTAAGTCACTTAGATCGTTTTCACTGAACTGTTTAATTGCAATATGGTTGTTATCGTCACTATGGTTGTGATGGTTATCGCGTGTATTTTGTTATCTTTTTATTTTCATTATTTCTATTTCTTATTTTTCATGTTTATGTTTTCGTGTTTGAGTGAATGGTTATGTATGTGGGTTTATAGGTGTATGTGTGCGTGGATGCGTGGGCGAGTGTGTGTGTGTGTGTGCGTGGATGCGTGAGTAATCGTGTGGGTGACAATTAGTGTGCAGTGTGTGTGTGTGTGTGTGTGTGTGTGTGTGTCTGTCTGTCTATGCAGCGTATGTGTGTGTGTCTGTATGTGCAGTGCGCGTGAGTGTATGTGTGTGCAATGTGTGCGTGTCTCTGTACAATGTATGTACGTATGTGTGCATTGTGTGTGAATGTATCTTCATGTACATCCGTATGTGTGCGTGCGTGTGTGTATTCATGATTCTCCACTCCTATCAATACTTGTGGTTTTGGGCCTATCATTTCAACATCATGATTAACGATTAAGTCATCCTCTGGCTTATCTCCGTTATCAGCCATGAAAAATGAGACCACAGCTTCGAGACCCAAAATTGATTCTGTTCTCTGCCTTGCCTTCTAAATACTCCTGTGAGTGCAATTGCAATCTCACTTTCAATGTCTCTGATGTTTTCTTCGCTTCTCTCTCACCATCACTGATTTGTTCTTCACCTGCACTTTCATGGGTATTTGTATTTTCTTTTCACCATCACTTTTATTATTTCCTCTTCACCATCGGTTTCATGAACACTGATTTGTTCTTCACCAGCATTTTCATGGGTATTTGTATTTTCTTTTCACCATCACTTTTATCATTTCCTCTTCACCATCAGTTTCATGAACACTGATTTGTTCTTCACCTGCATTTTCATGGGTATTTGTATTTTCTTTTCACCATCACTTTTATCATTTCCTCTTCACCATCAGTTTCATGAACACTGATTTGTTCTTCACCAGCATGTTCATGGGTGTTTGTATTTTCTTTTCACCATCACTTTTATTATTTCCTCTTCACCATCGGTTTCATGAACACTGATTTGTTCTTCACCAGCATTTTCATGGTCATTGATATTTTCCTCAGTCACCTTCACCATCACTTTCATTATTTCCTCATCACCATCACTTTCACAGGCACTAATACTTTTTTACAATCACTTTCACCATTTTTATTATTTTCTCTTCACCATCACTTTCATGAACAATGATATTTTCTTCACAATCACTTTCACCATCACTTTTATCATTTTCTCTTCACCATCACTTTCATGAACACTAATATCTTCTTCATTATTACTGATATTCTCTTCACTATCACTTAATGAAAACGAATACTTTCATCACCATCAGTAATATTCTCTTCACCATCAATATAATGAACACTAATATCATCATCACTATCAGTCTCACCATTAATAATATTCTTTTTCACCATCATATAAGCCTCAGCACCTTCTATTTTTATTTTATTTTATTTATTTGTTTGTTTATTTATTTGTTTATCTATTTATTTGTTTATCTATTAATTGATTAATTGATTAATTAATTAATTTATTTATACTTTCTTTTCTTTCTTTCTTTAACAGACATCTTCATTATTCTCCTCTCTCCTTACTTCTCTTCCTCCTTCTCTGCATCCCTATCATCATCTACTTCTTCCTCTATCTTTTACTTACCATTTCCCTCCTTTTCTATTCATTATCACCATTCTCCTTACCTCCCTCCTTTTCCACTTCTAAGAGCCTCTCTCTATTACATTTCTCCCTCTTCTCCCCTCTTTCTTACCCCCTTCTTATATTCTCCTTCTCTTCTCCCATCTCCTTTATCTTCTTCCCTTCTTCCATCTTTCATCCTCTTCGTTAGCTTCTCTCTCCCTTCTTCCACTAATCTCCCCCTTCCTCCTTCCTTAACTTCTCTCTCCCTTTTTCTTTTCTTTCTTTCTCTCTTCTCCCCCTATCCCGCTTCCTTATTTTCTCCCAACAATTTTCCTTATCTTCTTTCAGCATTCTTTCCTTCTCCTCATCTTCCCCCCTTTCTTTCCATCTCCTCCACCACCTCCTTCGGTCCTTCTTCCACTCCCCCCTTTCTTCCCTTCTCCTCCCACCCCTTCTTCTTCACTTCTCTCCTCCCCTTTTCTCTTCTCCCCTTCTTCCTTTCTTCTCTTCTTCTCACCCCCCCCCACTTTCTTCCCCTTCTCCTCCATCCTCGCCCCCCTTCTCCCCGGCATTCGCCCTACAGACGGTGACCACCTGTCCCGGCTCCCCTCCCCCTCCCCCTCCCCCCATCGCCTCAGGGTTCCTGAAAATGTCTGGCAAAGTTTATGTTTAAAATCTAAATCTTCTTTCCTATTCTTCTTCTTTCTCTTTCCCTTATTCTATTTCTGTTCTTTGCTTTTTCTTCTTCTTCTTCTCCCTCTTCTTCTTCTTATACTGCATCTTCATCTTTATTTTCTTCTTCTTCCTTCTTCTGCTTCTTCGTCTTCCTTATCTGCTTTTCCCATTTTCTTCATCTTGTTCTTAATTTTCTTTTCTTTCTTTTTTTCTCTATCATCTCTTATTCTAATTCTTCCTCTTTTCTGTTCTATTTTTTTCTTTTTTTTCTTCTTTTAACTCTTTTACTTCTGTTCTGTTTCCTATTTTCTCTATTCTTTTATTTCCTTCTTCTTTTTCTTTATCTTTCCCATTTATTGTAACTTATTTTATTTTATCTTTTGTAAGATATCCTAACAAGAAGATTAGATATTTAATATTTTATTCATTCGTGTTTTGTGTTCGTAAATCTTAAATAATTTATTTTTTTATCATCATTTATCGTTATTCCTTATCTTGGAACTGCGGTATAGAAATGGGAATCGTTGTGCTAAATTGACTGCATGATTTTTTTTATTATTTATTATCATTATTATTTTATTTCATTTATTTTTACTTATTTATTTTATCTTATTATTACTTTTTTTTGTCTTTCCATCTTTCAAAAAATTGTTTTTTTTCCTTCTATCTTTCAAAAATTGATTTTGTTCTCTTCATTTTTCAAAAATAGCCTTCTTTCCATCTTTCAAAAATAGCATGATTTTTTTTTCTCAAAATTGCGTGCATGATTTTCAGAATTGCATGACGTTTCTGCTTAAAAATTCTTTTGTAGGAATTTGTATGATATTAAATAGTATAAAAAAGTTTTTTTTCTTTTTTTTCCTTCCAGTTTTCAAAATTTTCTTTTTAGTGTTTTAGGAAACTTTGTTCGGTAATTCCGTGAGTCTTTTTTTAACGTTCTGTGGTAAAGAAAATTGTTTTTTATGACGAGGTGAGTTAAGTTGTATGATTGTTTTCCTTGTTCATTTGTTTGTTTGTACAGATTCTTCGTTATTTTACTCTCAATGTTTTCTTAATGCAAGATTCTATTTTTATACTTAGAGTAAATTAATTATGATTATCTCTTATATATATGAATTAATGTATCTATTCATTTATTCCTTCAATATCTTTATAGACTTTTTTTTCATGTACCTCTTTTACCAACGCGTTTTTCTTCCCATCTTCATCTCGCTTTCTTTATCATTATCCTTTCGTATAAACCCAAAAATATCGCCATAATAAAAAAAAAAAAAAAAAAATCAATCGTTATAAATGTTTTAACTCCTTCCTCTCGGCCTTCGTTTGAGAGAAAGGAAAATGATTCCTATGGCTGGAAGGAATTAAGGTCGAAAATAGCATGACTCAAAGAAAGACCATCTGTCTGTCTATGAACTGCCTTGACTCGGATATTCTCAAGGTCTTTGGTGTATGGAGGAAGAGAGAGGGAGGAGAGGAGAGGAGAGTAAAAGAGGAGATAAGGAAATAAGGAAATTGAGAGAGATGGAGAAGAGGGGAGAAAGGGGAATGGAGAGAGAGAGAGAGAGAGAGAGAGAGGGAGAGAGAGAGAGAGAGAGAGAGGGGGAGGAGAGGAGGAGAGTAAAAGAGGAGATAATGGAAAAAGGAAATTGAGAGAGATGGAGATGGAGGGAGAAAGGGGAATGGGGAGAGAGAGAGAAGAAGGGGGGGGGAGAATGAGAAAATGGAGAAGAACGGAGAAAAGGGGATGGAGAGAGAAAAGAGAGAGGGAGGAGAGAGAGGGGAGTAAAAGAGGAGATAAGAGAAAAGGAACTTGAGAGAGATGGAGGAGAGGGGAGAACAGGAAATGGAGAGAGAGAGGGGGATAGAAAGATGGGAGGAAAGGGGAGTAAAAAGGAGATAATGGGAAAATGGGAGAGGATGGAATGAGAGATGGACAAGAGGAAGAATCAGAAGGTGAATACAGAAATAGAGGAAGAAGAAGAAATGGGAGGGGGGGGTAGAATAAATGGACGAAATATAATGATAGAGAAACAGGAATACGTTGAAGTGAAGGAAAAGGGAGAAGAAAGGAAACGAAGATGGAAATGGGGAAATGGGAAAGAAAGAGGGGAATAGAAGAGAGCATGAAGATAGATAAAGAGAGAGAAGAAAGAGAGAGAGAGAGAGAGAGAGAGAGAGAGAGAGAGAGAGAGAGAGAGAGAGAGAGAGAGAGAGAGAGAGAGAGAGAGAGAGAGAGAGAG
>NC_091554.1:41742331-41744831 GCF_042767895.1 Penaeus vannamei | reverse complement strand
TAGTTCTTATGATTTTTCTTTTCTATTTTTCTTCTTTTTCTTTTCCATTTCACCATTTCTTAAATTCTTCCACTTCTTTAAAAGCAAGTGGCATGGAGAGGGAAAAGAAAAAGAATAAAAAAGAAAAGAGAGAATGATGGACAGATAAGTGGAAAAAAGAAATAGGGAGAGAGGTGTAGAGTTAAATGGAAGAGAGAAAGAAGGAAAGATAAAAGAAAAGGAGAATTGGGAGGGGGGGGGGGTATGGAGAGATTAGAGAAATTAAATAGAACAGACAAAAGGGGGAGAGATGCTCGAGAAAAGGAAAAGAGGGTAGAATAAAAGAGAGGCCAAGGAGAATGAAGAGAAAAAGACGGAGATAAGAGATAAATAGAGAGAGAGAGAGAGAGAGAGAGAGAGAGAGAGAGAGAGAGAGAGAGAGAGAGAGAGAGAGAGGGAGAGAGAGAGAGAGAGAGAGAGAGAGAGAATTAAGGGAGAGTAGATTGAAGAAGGAATGGGTAGAGAGAGAGATACTGGAGAACAGAACTGAAAGGGGAGATGGGTGTGGGGATGGGGAGGAGGGGAGAATAAAGAGAGGAGGATAGGAGGAATGAGGAGGAGGGGGAGGGGAAAAATGGGTGAGGAAGAGAGAATGGGGAATGGGAGGGAAGGGATAGTGGCGGGAGGGAAGAATGAGGGAAGAAGGGAGAGGGGGGAATGGGGGAGGAGGAGGAAGGGAGAATGGGGGAGAAAAGGAAATGAAAAGGAGGGGAGAGGAGAAGGAGAGAGAGAAAAGGAAAAGAGGTAGAGGAGAGAAAGGAAGAGGGGGTCAATAAAATGCCATCCATGCCAGTCATCTTAGTGATCAGAAGACTGCTTGCAGGAGTAGCCCCAAGCAGCTATCACTAAAGGGGGGAAGAAGAGAAAAGGGAGAGAAATTGGGGGAAGAGGGAGACGGGGGAAGAATGGAGATAGTGAGAAATCGGAAAAACGAAAGGGAATGGGGGTCGGAAGGAAGGAAAGAGATAGATAGATAGAGGGAGAGAGAGAGAAAGAGAGAAAGAGAGAAAGAGAGAAAGAGAGAGAGAGAGAGAGAGAGAGAGAGAGAGAGAGAGAGAGAGAGAGAGAGAGAGAGAGAGAGAGAGAGAGAGAGAGAGAGAGAGTGGAGTGAGAAGTGGAGGGAGAGGGAGAATAAGACGAAGAGAAGAATGAGAGATGGAAGGAGATGAATCCATGGTGGAGTGAAATGTGGAAGGAGAGAGAGCAAATAAAGAGAGTGGAGTGTGAGATGGAAGAGGAGGTAGAACGAACCAGTGAGTGGAGAGAAAGGTAGAAGTAAAAGAAGGAACCAGAGAGAGGAATGAGAAGTGAAAGAAGAATAAGAAGAAACGAGGGTGGAGTAAAATGTGGATGAGGAGGGAGAAGGAATCAGAGAGTGGAGAGAAAGGTAGAAGTAAAAGAAGGAACCAGGGAGAGGAATGAGAAGTGAAAGAAGAATGAGAAGAAGCAACGGTGAAGTGAAATGTGGAAGGGGAGGGAAAAGAAACCAAAGAGTGGAATGAGAGGTGGAAGGAGAAGAAAGAATCTAAAGTGGGATAGGAGAGGCAGGGACGGGTAGTGGGGGATGGGGGGGTGGGGGTGGGGTGGGGGAGACGTCAAAAGGTAGACGAGTACATGAACACTTTTACTTCAGCGTGACTTCAGGACCCGCGTGTGTGTGACCTGTTTTGACCTGTCTTCTTCTACTTCGTTTTTCTTTCTTCTTTCTTTCTTTCTTTCCTCATTCTGTTTGACTCAAGAGAACCTAGGGTGGGGGTAGATAGAGGGGGATAAAGAATGGAAGCCCGGAGGGGGGGAGGGTTAGAAAAAAGAAACTTAGTTTAGAGTTAGAGTAGAGCAAAAGAAAAAATAAAAAAAGAAGAAAAAAAAATAAAAAAAATTAGACTTTGGCCTGCAAAGGAATTCAGGATAAATATATTCAAAGGGAAGGAAGGGATGAGTGAAAGGATTAGCGTAAAAAACAAAGCATAAAAAGGAACAATTTATAAAGAATTTTTTTTTTTTTTTTTGGGGGGGGAGGGAGGAGGGATACATTTTTGCATTTGTTTTGCTTACCCTCTCATTTTTTTTTTCTTTTCTTTTATTCTTATGTTTCTAAACTTATTCTTCTACTGCACAAACACACTACCCCCTCCCCCCCCCCCACACACACACTCACCATTAAACAAACGTACATAAACATCTTTCCTCACCCAGACATACGAACACACACAACATCACCACAAACAAGTGCACACAACATCACAAACAAATACACACACCACAAACAACGCACATACACACATACACGCACAGCAGTTCTTTTTGTCCAAGTGAAAGACCAAACTGGCTGTCTGATTGTTATGCATTTAAGATTCAATTATTGATACGATTAGCCACAGGCGAAGAATCGGACGAGGTGTTCGGCTAGCGGATTCACTCGGCTCTTCTTACGCGAACGGAGTGCATTTTCTGCGATAGT
>NC_091554.1:41712331-41717331 GCF_042767895.1 Penaeus vannamei | reverse complement strand
TAGTAATGATGAAATGATAATAATGATAATAAAATAATAATGAAAGTAAGTAGAATAATGATAATGATGATAATAACATGAATAATGATAATGATAATAACATAAATAATGATAATGATAACAATAACATGAATAATAACAACAACATAAAAACAATCATAACAGCAATATCGTCGATCTTGACAATAAATACGCTAGCAACAACAACAAAGCCAACAAAAAAGCAGAAAAAAATAAAGAAACGAGAAAAAAACGTAGAAACGAAAAAAACGAGAAAAAACAAGAAATGAAAAAAGCAGAAGCAAAAAAAAAAAAAAAAAAAAAAAAAGAGAGAGAAAAAAACCAAAAAAAGCAGAACATGAAAAAAGAGAAAAAACGAAAAAGAAGAAACGAAAAAAAGCAGAACGAGAAAAAAACACGAAAAAACGAAGAAAAAGACATCCACAGAGCCAGGTGCCAACAGAACCAGCCCACATGCCACCTCTGACCACCGCCCGGCCACATGACAGGGAATATGCCGGGTGTCTTTGGCGTGACTCCTCTATTGTGTGGACATGTGTCATTTGGACATGGGTGTATCCGGATGCGTGTTTTAGAGGCGCTAAGACATCCGCCAGACCGTATGCAGACACCCAGGAATGTAGATTGGACATGAATGTGCGTAGACCGATATATATATATATATATATATATATATATATATATATATATATATATATATATATATATATATATATATATATATATGTGTATGTATATATATATATATATATATATATATATGTATGTATGTATATGTATATATATATGTATATGTATATATATATATATGTATGTATATATGTATATGTGTATGTATATGTATATATATATGTATATGTATGTATTATACATGTATGTGTATTTGTGTATGTGTGCGCATATATATATATATATATATATATATATATATATATATATATATATATATATATATATATATATATATATATATATGTATGTATGTATATATATAGACATATATATAGATATATATACATATATACATGTGTATATATATACATATGTGTGTGTGTGTGTGTGTGTATGTATATATATATATATATATATATATATATATATATATATATATATATATATATATATATATATATATATATATATATGTATATATATATATATATATATATATATATATATATATATATATATATATATATACATATATATATATATATATACATATATACATATTCCTCTATCTATCTGTCTATATCTCTATTTATCTACCTATCTTTTTATATCTACATCTATTCATATGTATATATATTTGCATATATATATATATATATATATATATATATATATATATATATATATATGCATATATATATACATATGAATAGATGTAGATATAAAAAGATAGGTAGATATATCTATATATCTAGATAGAGGTAGATGTGTATCTACATCTATTCATATGTATATATATATGCATATATATATATATATATATATATATATATATATATATATATATATATATATATATATATATATATATATATATATATATATATATATATATATATATATATGCATGTATATAAGTGTGCACACACAGCATATTCAAAAATAGATGCGCTGCATATTTAGACTTGCATGTATGCAAACCGAGGAAAAATTCGCACCAAAAATCGCTTAAAATCCGAAAAGGAAATGAAGCCTTTTACGCTCTCTTCCTCCCCCCTCCCTCCCTTACCCCCACCCCCATCCACCCAGTCCTCTCCCCTCACCCTCTCTCCTTCCCCCGTTCCATCCCCCACTCCTTATTATCCCTCCCCACACCCCCCTATTCATCTCCCTCCCCCACCTCACTCCTTACCCCAACCAACCCATTATCACCCCCTCCTCCTCATCCCCGCCCCATCCCCCTCTCCCTCACCCCTTCTTCACCTCTCCCTCACCCTCACCTCCCACCTTTCCCTCTCCCCCACCCCAACCTCCCACCTCTCTCCCACCTTTCCCTCCCCTACCCCCACCTCACCCTCACTCCCACCCCACCCACACACCCCCACACCCACCCCAACCTCCCCGCACCCCCCATCCACCCTCCAGCGTCTAGGCCCAGTGTCGTGACAATAACTCAAGTCGCTGAAAGTTGATAGCCAATCTCAGCTGGAACGGAAAGTTCACCACCGTCGACACGAGCGCTAATCTAGCGAGTTTGAGTCCAGCTGATTATTTATCGAGCGCTCACGGGGCTGGTTTTGCTGGGGGAGGGAGGGAGGGGGAGGGGATGAGGAGGGGTGGGAGGGGAGGGAGGGGAGGAAGAGGAGGAGAGGGAGGGGGGAGAGAGGGGAAGGAAGAGGAGGAGGGAGGGGTGAGAAGGAGTGGGAGGGAGAAGAGAGGAGGAGGGGTGGGAGGGAGGAGGGTAGAGAGGGAGGGAAGAGGAGGAGGGGTGGGAGGGAAAGAGGGGAATGAGGAAAGGAAGAAGAGGAGGGGTGGGAGAGAGAGAGGGATGGAGGGAGGGAGGGTAGGAGGGATGGGAGGGAGGAAAGAAAGAGGAGGGGTGGAAGGGAGAGAAGAAAGGAGGGAGGGAAGAGAAGGTGTAGGAGGGATGGGAGGGAGGAAAGAGGAGGAGGGAGGGAAAGGGATGGAGGAAAGGAAGAGGAGGAGGGGTGGGAGAGAGAGGGGGATGATGGGAGGGAAAAAGGTGGGAGGGGGAAAGGAGGAGTGAGAGGAAAAGAAGAGGGGTGAGATGGAGGAAAGAGGAGGTGTAGGAGGACGAGAGAGAGAGAGAAGAGGGTCCGGAAAGGATAGGAGGGAAGGGAGAAATAAGGAGAAAAAATGAGAAGAGAGAAAGGAAGGGAAGATGAGGATCAGACAGAGGAACGGAAGATAAGAGAGAGAGAGAGAGAGAGAGAGAGAGAGAGACAGAGAGAGAGAGAGAGAGAGAGAGAGAGAGAGAGAGAGAGAGAGAGAGAGAGATAGGTAGAAAAAAAAGAAATAGGAAGAAAGAAAAAGGATGGAAAGAGATACGAAGGAAGAAGGGAGACGATGGGGTAAGATGCACATCGGAAGGAGGACGAAGGAATTACAAGAAGAAAAAACAAGATTAGGAAGAAGAATGTCGAAGGAAAGAAGAGAAGGGGTAGGAAGAAAAAGAAGGAAGGGAAGAGAAGGGAAGGGGAAGAAGAGAAGGCGAGAAGATGGGAAGGAGAGGATGAGAGAGAGAATAGGAAGAAGAAAGATGGGGAGAAGAGACGATAAAAAAAGGAAGAAAGCAAAACTTCAAGACGTAGAGAGCGAAGAATGAAGAGAATAACAAACAGAAAAATAAATGAATTATAGAAAAACAAAAACAAAATAATGAAGAGAAAAAAAACGATACAGAATAATTACGGCAAAAAAGAGTTAGATAGATAAACTCTGAGAAATAGAGAGATAAAAATAATAGATAGACACACACGTAAATAAATAAATAAATAAAGAGAAACAAAGAGAGAATATGTAAAAAAAAAAAGAAAAAAAAATCGTGACGCACAGAAAACGGCTTACGCGACCAACCCCCTCCCCCCTCCTCCCCCAATAACACCCCCCACCCTCACCCCCACCCCCACCCCTCATGGCGTGACTCCCCGAGTATCAAGAAATTAAGTTTTTAACATCACGATCCCAGACAGCCGATCAAGAATTTTTGACTCCCCCTAATCCCACTGGGTCGGTTTTAAGGGACACTTTGTATAACTATGTATCCGGGGGGGTTGTTGGCGCTGAGGGACTCTGTACAGTAAGCAGGCTTTTATTGGCCTGTCACTCATGTTGGTGGGGGGAAGGGGGGTGGGGGTGGGGGAGGGGGGTAAGAGGAGGAGGGGGGCAGGAGGGGGGGGGACTTCATCGAACAAGACTGTATAGGGATTTATTTTTAATTTTATTTGATTTTTCTTCTTTTTTTTTTTGCTATTATTGATACTATTGTTTATTTACTTATTTGTTTTATTATCATTATTGTTATTGCTTCTATCAGTATTATTGTTGTCATTACTCCTGCGCTACTACTAATATCATCATCAATATTATTGCTATTACCATTATCATTACTATTACTATTATTACTGTTACTGTTATTATTACTACTATTACATTATCATTCTGTTATCATTATCATTGCTACTACTATCATTATCACCATTAGCATTATTATTATTGATATTAATGTTGTTACTATCGGTATCATAATTATGATTATCACTACTGTCATAATTATATAGTTATTATCATTATCATCATTATCATTATCATTATAATCATCACCATCACTATCACCAACATTACCATCATCATCATCATTACTAGCACTATTATCATAATCATCATTATAATCATCATCATTATCGTTTTATTATAATCTTTATTATCATCGTTATTATTGCTATTGTCATTATCATTAATATCAAAGTAATAATAGAGAGAGGGAGGTCATATCATATTTAAAAAAAATCATAGTTCTTCTTTTAATCATTTTTTATTTTCCAAATTCATTTTCGGTTTTCATTTTTCCACCTCTTTTTTCTCCTTCTCAAATTCTTATCCTCCCTTTCTTTCCTTTACCTGCATATATTTATATGGAAACTGCATGCGTTCATTTTTTCACACAAAAAAACGCTTGTAAAATTTAAAGATTCCAATCTCTCTCTTTTTTATTATCCATTGTTATCATCTTTGCACTCTTCTTTGGTCTTATCTCTCTCCCTTCTCTTTCTCTTTTCGCTTACAGAGGGTAACTAAAGCTATATTTCGTTGTATTTATGCATGAGAAAATTCCTAGATAAGAATTCAGACTAAGAGAGTGTAGTTGTTTCTAAGAAATTGTAGAGCAGGGAAGTGCCTTGAGTTGCTGTTTCGTCAGTTATTCTGTTGTTGTTTTGTAAGGAATGTTATGGTTCTTAGTGACACTTTAGGTCTCTTGTTAATATGATTTTTATTAACTGTTTTTA
>NC_091554.1:41704831-41707331 GCF_042767895.1 Penaeus vannamei | reverse complement strand
ATTATTCTGTCACTGTTGGCTATTTTGACTCAGACGAAATCGGATAAATGGATAAATAATCCTATATACCCAAGTTAGTATTATGTTATTGTTGGCTATTTTGTGACTCCTTCGACGGGATCGGATAAATGGATAAATAATGTCCTACATATCCATGTGATTATTCGGTTGTTGTTGGTTATTTTGTGACTCCTTAGACGGAATCGGATAAATGGATAAATAATCCTATATACCCAAGTGATTATTCTGTTATTGTTGGCTATTATGTGACAGACAGAATCGGATAAATGGATAGGAATCGGATAAAGATAAATAATGTCCTATATACCCCAAGTGATTATTCTGTCATTGTTGGCTATTTTGTGACTCAGACGGAATCGGATAAATGGATAAATAATATCCTATATACCCAAGTGATTACTCGGTTATTGTTGGCTATTTTGACTCAGACAGAACTGGATAAATGGATAAATGTCCTATATACCCAAGTGATTATTCGGTTATTGTTGGCTATTTTGTGACTCCTTAGACGGAATCGCATAGACGATGTCCTGTACACCTAATGGCCGATTCTGTTGTAGATTTCAGACGTCAATAAGGATCCAAGAATCATGAAGAAATTGTCTGTACGGATGTGACTGGTCGGGTTAACTTTTCCTTATTTCATTCGTTTTTTGTGAGGTGTTTTTTTAATCGAATTTCGTTTTCTTAGTCTCTGTGTTTCTGTCTTTGTCTGTCTCTGTCTGCTTGTTTGTCGGTCTGTCTCTGTCTGCTTGTTTGTCGGTCTGTCTCTTTCTTTTTTCTGTCTGTCTGTCTCTGTCACTGTCTCTGTCTCTCTCTCACTCTCTCTCTCTCTCTGTCTGTCTCTCTGTCTCTCTCGCTCTCTCTCTCTTTCTCTCTCTCTCTCTCGCTCTCTCTCTCTCTCTCTCCCTCCCTTCCTCCCTCCCTCCCTCCCTCCCTCCCTCCCTCTCTCCCTCTCTCCCTCTCTCTCTCTCTCTCTCTCTCTCTCTCTCTCTCTCTCTCTCTCTCTCTCTCTCTCTCTCTCTCTCTCTCTCTCTCTCTCCTCTCTCCTCTCTCTCTCTCTCTCTCTCTCTCTCTCTCTCCCTCTCCCTCCCCTCCCCTCCCTCCCTCCCTCTCTCTCTCTCTCTCTCTCTCTCTCTCTCTCTCTCTCTCTCTCTCTCTCTCACTCTCTGTCTCTCTGTCTCTCTGTCTTTCTCTCTGTCTCTTCTCTCCCTCCCTCCCTACCCCCTCTCCCTCCCTCCCTCCTTCCCTCCCTCTCCTCCCTCCCTCCCCTCCCTCCTCCCTCCCTCCCCCCTCCTTCCCTCCTTCCCCCCCTCCTCCCTCCCTCCCTCCCTCTCTCTCTCTCTCTACCCCCTCCGTGTGTCGGCACCCATCCCCTTTAAACACTGAAAGACCGAGCTTGGCATATCCACGACCATTCCACGTGGATAAGCGGATCCCTCGGTGGCTCTCTTGACGCCCCAGACCTATTGCTTAAGAGTGGGTTTCCGATCCCCTTTCTGCTTACTTTCCCAAGCGCGGTCACTGGCTTCGGCTTCACTGGGATTCGGATCTCCTTTCTGCTTACTTTCCCAAGCGCGGTCACTGGCTTCGGCTTAGCTAGTCTACACGTGACGTAAAACGGGATGGATATGTTCTAAAGGTAGATGGATAGGTAGATAGATAAGGCATAAATGGATGGACTAGGGATGACCATTTTCTAAAGATAAATCAATGGATAGGTAAATGGACAGACTAAAAATAGACAGATGTAAAACGGGGTATAGACATTCTAAAGATAGACAAATGAATGGATAGATAAAACATAAATGGATGTAAAAGATGAGCCCTTTCTAAAGATAAATCAAAGAATATGTAAATGGATAGACTAATAATAGACAGATGTAAAACGGGATATAGACATTCTAAAGATAGACAAAGGAATGGATAAATAAAACATAAATGGGTGTAAATGATGAGCACTTTCTAAAGATAAATCAATGAATAGGTAAATGGATAGACTAAAAATAGACAGATGTGGAACGGGATGGACACATTCTAAAGACAGACAAATGAATAGGTAGATAGATAAGGCATAAATGGATGTAGTAGGGATGACCGCTCTCCAAAGATAGATTATTAAATGGATAGACTAAAAGTAGACAGATGTAAAATGGGATATAGACATTCTAAAGATAGACAAATGAATGGATAGATAAAATATAAATGGATGTAAAAGGGGATGGGCACTTTCTAAAGGTAGATAAATGAATAGGTAAATAGGTAGACTAAAATAGACATGTAAAACGGATGCTCACATTCTAAAGATAGACAATTGAATAGATAGATGGATAAAACATAAATGGATGTAAAAGGGGATGACCATTTTCTAAAGATAAATAAATGGATAGGCAAAGGAATAGACTAGAAATAGACGGACGTAAAACAGGATATACTCATTCTAAAGATAGATATATAGATAAATAGGTAAATGGATTGA
>NC_091554.1:41677331-41679831 GCF_042767895.1 Penaeus vannamei | reverse complement strand
ACTCCTCTCCCACCACTCTTTTCTCTTCCCCTCTCCCCTCTCTTTTTCCACCTCCTCCTTCTCCTCCTCTCTCTCCTATTCCTCCCCCACCACCCTTTCCTCTTCCACCTTCTCCCCCTCTCTTTTTCCACCTCCTCCTTTTCCTGCTCCTCCTCCTCCTCTCCTCTTTCTCCTACTCCTCCTTCCCCCTTTCCCCTTCTCTTTCTCCTCCTCCTCCTCCATCCACAGCAATCATCAAGCACCCCCCCCCAACCCCCACTTCGCCTCCCCTCCCCCAACATGGCCACCAAGCGCCGCCATCTTGCTTCTCGGCGTCGACGGCGTGCAAACCCAGCGGACAAATTGGGTCACACTTGAAGGGTAACGTCAACAAGGGTAACCTCCTCCTCCTCCTCCTCCAACCTTTCTTACTTTCTTTCTTTCGTCTTTTTTTTCGTTTTTTTTTTCTCTCTCTTTCTCTTTTATTGTTTCTTTTTCTTTCTTGCTTTCATCCATTCTTGCTCGTCTCTTGTTTTCTTCTTTTTTTCTTGTTTTTTCTCACTCTCTTTTATTGTTTATTTCTTTCTTGCTTTCATCCATTCTTGCTCTTCTCTCTTTTCTTTTTTTTTCAGATTTTTTCGTTATTGTCTCATTCTCGTTCTTTTTTCTTTTCTTTCCTTTTCTATCCTTCTTTTTTATTTTTTTTATTTCGTCCCCCCTTTCTTACTCGTTATTCTTTTTCTTTTCTATTCTATTCTTCTTTATCTTATTTTTTCTCCTGCCTTACTTTCCTTATATATATATATATATATATATATATATATATATATATATATATATATATATATATATATATATATATATATATATATATATGTATATATATATATATATATATATATATATATATATATATATATATATATATATATATATATATATATATATATATATATATATATATATATATATATATATATATTCCCATTTATCATTACCCATTCTTACTACTCCTTCTTCCCCTTCCTTTATTTATTTTCTTAATTAATTCCTCTTTTCCTACCCTTTTTCTTTTTCTCTTTCTTCTCCTTCTTTTCTATCGTAATTATCTCCTCGTTCTCCTCTTTCCCTTTTTCTATTTTTCTCTATTTTTGTCACTTTTCCCTCTTCGTTCATTGTTTCTTTCCTATTCTTAATTCTTTCTTTATTTTTATGCTTCTTTTTTATACTCTTCGTTCTTCTTTCCTTTCCTCTTTCCTTTATTTTTCGTTGCTCTTTCTTATTCGTTTTTCTTTTTTTCTTCCATTCCTATTTCTTTAATTTTTCAAGATTTTTCCTGCTTTTTTCTCCTTTTCCTACTTTTTCATCCTTTTGTTTCACCTCTTTACTATTTCTTTTCCTTCCTATTCTATTTTCTCTTTTTCGTATTTTTTTTCTCTTTCTCTTCCTGTCTTTTATATTATTTTTTCATTCGTCTATTCCTTCTCTTTCTCTTTGCCATTTTCTTATATTAATTTGTAAAGAAGAAAAAAGGAGAAATATAGCGTACGAAAAGACGAAAAGAAAATATGATAATAAATAAAGGAAATGGATAGAGGAAAATAAAGCAAACGAAAAAATATGAAAATGGAGAATAATGGAAAGGAAAAAAATACAATAAAATACGAGATAAAGCAAACGAAGTAGAAGAAAATGTCAAGAAAATGTTAAGAAAATGTTAAAGAATTTAGGAAACCAAGTATGAAAGACAAACACACAAAGGAAATAAAATCAGATTACGAATATTTAAGAAAACAAACAAACAGAAAATAATGATAAATAAATAAAATAAATAAATAAATCTAAAAATTTGATATATTCGTTTTTTTTCCTTCATAATTCACCGTTTCCATTGTGTACCATTTCTTTTTTTTTCTCTTTTTCCTTTCTTCCTTTCTCTCCGATTTTCACATCTCTTTTCATCTTTATCCAGATGTCTCTAAGCCCGGAGATTTTTTTCTATTTTTTTAGGCCTAACTACACGTCTGGCACGGGTATTCTGTGACCTGGCCCCCCTCCCCCCACAATCCCCCCTCTCCTCCCCCTTGCCCCCCTCCACACTCCATCCCTCTTTTCACCATTCTCTCTCCCCCATTCCATACCTCTTCTCCCCCTCTCCCCTCCTCCCATCCCTCTCTTCAAGCTTTTCCCCCTTCCCCCACACTCCCCCTCTCCTCCCCCTTTTCTTTCTACTCCCCACTCCATCCCTCTTCTCCCCCTCACCCCACACTCTCCCCACTCTCCTCCTCCCTCCCCCCATCCCTCCCTTCCCAACTTTCCCCCTCTCCCTCGCCCTCCTTCCCTCTCTCTTCCTCCCCCTCCTCCCACCCCCACTTCACTCCATCCCTTTCTTTCTCTCCCTCCCACTCCCCCCATCCCTCTCTTTCTCCCCCTCCCCCTCCACCCCATCCCTCTCTTTCTCCCCCTCCCCCCTCCCCCCACTCCACCCCATCCCTCTCTTTCTCCCCCTCCCCCTCCACCT
>NC_091554.1:41647331-41672331 GCF_042767895.1 Penaeus vannamei | reverse complement strand
CTCGTACAACTGACTCCCTCTATCCATTTCTTGTCACTTCCTTCTCCCTTTCGCTCTCTACTTTCCTTTCCTTACTCCTTCCACCTCTCTCCTTTCTTCTCTCGCCCCTCTTCCCCTATCTCCTTCTTACCCATTCGTCTTTCCCTTATCTTACTTCCTCCTTCCTCTCCCTTCTCCCTTATTCCTCTCCTCCTAACCTCACTCCCTCCCTCCCGTCCTCTCACTTTCCTTCTCTCTTTCTATTCCTCCCTCCCTCTCACTTTCTTCCTTTCTCTTTCTTCCTCCCTCCTTCTCTTCCTTTCTCCCTCCCTCCCACTTTCTTCCTCTCTCTTTCTTCCTCCCTCTCTCCCACTTTCCTCCTCTCTCTTCCTACCTTCCTCTTTCTCACTTTCTTCCTCTCTCTTTCTAGCTCCCTCCCTCTCACTTCCTTTCTCTCTCTTTCTTCCTCTCTTCCTTTTCACTTTCTTTCTTTCTCTCTTTCTCACTCCCTCCCTCAATCTCTCCCTCCTTCCCCCAACCTCCCCTCCTGCACTCTCTCCTTCCCCCAACCTCCCCTCCCTCACTCTCTCCCTCCTTCCCCCAACCTCCCCTCCTTCACTCTCTCCTTCTCCCGACCTCCCCTCCCTCACTCCCTCCTTCATTCCCCCAACCTCCCTCTTCCCCACCTTCCCCCAACCTCCCTCTTCCTCATCTGTCTTTCTCCATCTCTCATTCTCTCCCTCTGCCCACAAACCCACTGAGATTTTGAGCCCTTGATAAATAGCTGGAGCCAAAAGGTGTAACGTGAAGATCAACGCGTTAGGTCCTTGATTTACTAAAGGGGGGGGGGGGGAGGGGTAGGAGGTAAGGGGGGATGGGGTGAGGGGTGAGGGGGGAAGGGGGGGAGGAGGTAAGGGGGGTGGGAGAGAGAGAGTGGGGGAGGGGTGAGGGGGTGAGGGAGGTTTGGGCAAGGTGACGGGAGGAAGGTAAGTCAGGGATAGGAGGTAAGGGGGGGTGGGGAGAGAGAAAGTGGGGGAGGGGTTAGGGGGTGGTGAGGGAGGTTTGGGCAAGGTGACGGGAGGAAGGTAGGTCAGGGGTAGGAGGTAAGGGGGGGGGGGGAGAGAGTGGGGAGGGGTGAGGGGGGTGAGGGAGGTTTGGGCAAGGTGACGGGAGGAAGGTAGGTCAGGGGTAGGAGGTAAGGGGGGGTGGGGAGAGAGAGAGTGGGGAGGAGGGGAGGGGGGGAGGGAGGTTTGGGCAAGGTGACGGGAGGAAGGTAGGTCAGGGGTAGGAGGTAAGGGGGGGGAGAGAGAGAGTGGGGAGGGGGTGAGGGGGGTGAGGGAGGTTTGGGCAAGGTGACGGGAGGAAGGTAAGTCAGGGGTAGGGGGTAAGGGGAGGGGAGAGAGTGGGGAGGAGTGAGGGGGTGAGGGAGGTTTGGGCAAGGTGACGGGAGGAAGGTAAGTCAGGGGTAGGAGGTAAGGGGGGGGGGAGAGAGAGAGTGGGGAGGGGTGAGGGGGTAAGGGAGGTTTGGGCAAGGTGACGGGAGGAAGGTAAGTCAGGGGTAGGAGGTAAGGGGAGAGAGAGTGGGGAAGGGTGAGGGGGTGAGGGAGGTTTGGGCAAGGTGACGGGAGGAAGGTAAGTCAGGGGTAGGATGTAAGGGGGGGGGAGGGGGGGAAATGGGGGTAGGAAGGATTGTGTAAGACGAGGGGAGGTAAGTGGGAGGTATGGGGGTAGGGCAGAAGAGAGGGAATGGGGTAGGAGGGAAGGAGGGGCTGGGCAAGGCGAAGGTAGGAAGGTAGGTGAGGGGGGGAAGAGAGGGGAAAGGAGGTAGGGGGTGGGTAGGAGGGAGGGAAGGGTTGATTAAAGCGAGGGGGAGGAAGGTAAGCCGAAGGTAGGAGGTGGGGGGAGGGTGGAAGAGAGACGGAAGAGGGTAAGAGACCTTGGAAGGAAGAATTGGGTAGGAGAAAGGTATGAAGGGTTGGATAAAGGGAGGGGAAGAAAATAAGGAGATAGTAAAAAGTGAAGAGGATGGGAAGGAAATGAAAAATAATAAAACTAGAGAAAGTAAAGGAAAAGTAAGAGATAACGGAATGGGAAAAAAAAGAGAGGAGGGACATATATGGAGGAAGAGGGGATGGAAATAAAAGAAAGAGAAGAAATAAATAAACAATAATAATAACAATAATAAAGACATGAAGTGAGCTTGAGTGATAAGAAGAAGAAAGAGACAGCGAAGAGAAACACGAGAGGGGAGGAGGCACCTAATAAAGATAAGAAAGACGGATTTAGATAATAAAGATAAGGCAAAGGAAGACATCATTAGGAGAGGGGGCAAAGGGGTACACACTCCCCATCCCCACCCCCACCCCCACCCTACCCCACCCCCACCCCCACCCCCCACTCCCAGTCAATGAAAAGGACAAATGAAGTGGTTTATTTTTCCCCAATTTGTGGTCTGGTTTTCCCCTGACCTTCTCCTGGGGTTATTTTGGTGTGGTTATGAATATTTTATCTCTCTCTTTTTCTTGATTAGCTGGTGTTGCCTCAGTTAGCATACGGGTGAAAATAATTAAAGAGATAGAGAGATTAACAGACATACAGATACATAGGTAGAATGATTGGTATATAGATTTATAGATAGACATATATATATACTATAGATGGATAGATAGACATGGATATATTATAGATGGGTAAATAGATATAGATATACTATAGATGGATAGTTAGACATGGATATATCATAAATGGATAGATAGACAAAGGTATACTACAGATGGACAGATAGACATGGATATATTATAGATAGATAGATAGACATAGATATACGATAGATAGACAGTTATATAAAGAAATAAAAAGATAGATACAGAAGTAGATAAAATAGATAGCCAACCAGACGAACAGACAGACAAAAAGACAGACAGACAGACAGATGGATAGACAGACAAATGGTCCACTTAAATTCTGAAACAAATAAATGTTGCATACAAGAAGATCTTCTGACTCATGAATACGAATTAAAGATATATAATCTAATATACCTTTTTGCAAAATTATGCAAAGCCATGCAAGGAGATATTAATAAGTGATAAATTAGGTGATTATATATTCATACATATAGACATTCATACATGCAGATAAGCACACCTTTACTGATAATATATATACTAATAAACATATAGTGATACCAACAACAACTGGAAAGATGCATAACAAGAGAAGATAAGGAAGAGAGAGAGAGAGATGAGAGAGAGAGAGAGAGAGAGAGAGAGAGAAGAGAGAGAGAGAGAGAGGAGAGAGAGAGAGAGAGAGAGAGAGAGAGAGAGAGAGAGAGAGAGAAAAGAAAGACAAAGAAAAAGCAGGAAATAAAAAGAGAAACAGAGAAAGAAATAAAGAGAGATAGAGATAAAGAAAGGCATAGAGAAAAAAAGAAAGAGAAAGAAAGAGAGAGACAGAAAAAGAGAGAGACTGAGAGAGAAAGAGAGAGACAGAGAGAAAGAGAAAGGGAAGAAAAAGAGAGAGAGAGAAAGAAAGAGAGAAAGAAAGAGAAAAGAAGGAAAGAAAAAGAGACACAGAGAAATAAATAAAGAGAGAGAGAGAGAGAGAGAGAGAGAGAAGGGTCTTCGCAGCGGGATTTCCCATGATGAATGAGCTACAGGAAAGGATACAAATTACATTTCGATTATGACAAGGATATTGCCATAAGCACGGACACGCGTTCGATAAGCAAAACAGATCGGCAGAAAGGACATGGCGACACGGGGGGAGGGGTGGTGGGGGGGGGGGCAGGATTTTTTTTTTGGGGGAGGGGGGAGGGGGGGGGGAGGGGTTCGATTGATTTTTCTTTCGTGGGCTTTCATTCTCTAATGCTCCTTTTTCTTCTCTCCTATATTACTCCTTCCTCATTCTCTCCTCTCCCTCTCTCTCTTACACCTTCTTCCCCTCTTTTTTCTCTCTCTATTACTCCTACTCCCCTTCATACCTCTTCGTCCTCCCCCTCTCTCTCTCCTTCTTCTCCTCCTTTCTCCCTCTCTCTCTCTCTTTCTCCTCCTTTCTCCCTCTCTCTCTCTCTCTCTTTCCTTTCTCCCTCTCTCTGTCCAGCTTCTTCTCCTCCTTCCTCCCTCTCTCTCTTTCCTTCTTCTCCTCCTTTCTCCCTCTCTCTCTCTCCTTCTCCTTTCTTCCTCCCTCTCTCTCTTTCTTCTCCTCCTTTCTCCCCCCCTCTCTCTCTTTCTCCTCCTTTCTCCCCCCCTCTCTCTCTTTCCCCTCTTTTCTCCCTCTCTCTCTCTCTTTCTCCGCCTTTCTCCCCCTCTCTCTCCAGCTTCTTCTCCTCCTTTCTCCCTCCCTCTCTCTCTCTCTCTTTCTTCTCCTTCTTTCTCCCTCTCTCTATCGCCTTGACAATCGGCTCTCGTCTCTCCCTAATCCACCTTCAGGAGATGGATGTTGGCCCTTCCACCTTAACTGCCACCATTTAGCCAGCGCAGGTGTCTGACCTCCTTCTTCTAGCACCGGTTGTCAGGTGTCAGGAGCTCGGTGTTGGTGCCCATTCATCTCTACCGTACCCTTGTCACCTCCTCTTCTCCGTTTTGTTTTGTTTCTTTCTTGTTTGTTAAGTTTGGTTGGGTTTCTTGTGTTTGTGGTTTGTATGTATTTTTTGTATTGTTTGTATTTTTTTCTCTCTTTCTTTTTTCCTTTCTTTTGCTCTTCTTTTGGTTTTCTTTTCTTGTGTTTGGGTTGCATGTATCTTTTATATTGTTTGTATTTTCTTCTTCTCTCTCTTTCCTTTTTTCTTTTTTTTTTCTTTTTATTGTTTTGTATTTTTATCTTCTACTTGATTCTTCCTTTTTTTCCTTATTTATCGCTCTCGTCGGTGCTGTCTTGCTTCCTTTTTTCTTTTCTTTTCTTCTTCTTCTCTTCCTGATTCCTTTCCTTCTTTCATCTGTGTTCTCCCCTCTTTCACTAATCTCCCCTTACTTTCCCCCCCTCCTTCCTTCCTCTTTCCCTCTTTACCTCCTCGTCTTCTATTTGGCTCTTTCCCATTTTCTTCAAACACGTCTTTTTTTTTTTTTTTTTTTTTTTTTACAATTCTTCTATCCTTATCTCTCTCCTATTCTTAATTCCAGAAATACTCTTCCTCTCTCCCCTTCCCTCCAACTCCCACGTCAGCCTTCCCCAATCCCTATAAGGACCCCTAGCCTTTCCCCAACCTCTTAGAAGAACCCTTCCCCCCCCCCTCCCCTTTTCCCTCATCTTCCTTTCCCATTGCCCTCCCCTCCTCCCCCCGTTTCCCTCCCCTCCTGCCCTCTTCCCCTACCCTTTCCCTCCTCTTCCTCACCCCTTTCTCTCCTTACATTCACCCCCTCCCTCCACCTCTCATCCTCGTACCCCAACTCCCCATAACACCCTTAATCTCTCATCCCCCCAACTTAGAAACACTCCTCCCCCCCCCTTACTCCCTCCCCCCTCTAAAAACACTCCCCCCCACCCACCCCACCCCACGTCACCCTCCTCCTCCTTTTCCTCTTCCATCACCACCTGTCAGGATGCATGCAAGCACAGAGGAGACCAAACACTCCACCATACCCTCCCCCCCCCATACCCCCTGGCGCGAACCCTCTCCCCCTTCCTATACCCCCTTGATTGGGCACCCCCTTCCCCTCCCCTACCCTTGGAACCCCACCCCCCACCCCCATGTCCATGTGGGAGAACGTCGCGCTGAAAATCCACTGAGGTGTCGAGGTTCGTCTGGAGGTCTTCTTCTTTATCTCTTTCGTCTCTCTCTCTCTCTCTCGCTCGCTCGCTCTCGCTCTCTCTCTCTCTCTCTCTCTCTCGCTCGCTCTTTCTCTTTCTTTCTCTCTGTCTGTCTCTATCTCTCTCTCTCTCGCTCTCGCTCTCGCTCTCGCCCTCGCTCTCTCTCTCTCTCTCTCTCTGTCTCTCTCTCTCTCTCTCTCTCTTTCTGGCGCTCGCTCTCTCTCTCTCTCTCGCTCGCTAGCTCGCTCTCTCTCTCTTTCTCTGTCTCTGTCTCTGTCTCTCTCTCTCTCTCTCTCTCTCTCTCTCTCTCTCTCTCTCTCTCTCTCTCTCTCTCTCTCTCTCTCGCTCTCTCCTCCCTTTCTCAATCTCTCTCTCTTTCTGTCACTCGCCATCTCTCTCTCTCTTTTTCTTTCTTCCTTTCTCTCTGTCTCTGTCTGTCTGTCTCTTTCTCTTTCTCTTTCTCTTTCTCTCTCTCTCTCTCTCTCTCTCTCTCTCTCTCTCTCTCTCTCTCTCTCTCTCTCTCTCTCTCTCTCTCTCTCTCTCTCTCCATTTCGTTACCTCTTCGTCGTCTTTCATTCTCTCTGTTTCTGTAGCTGTTTAATTTTCTCTGTCTTCGTCTGTCTGTCTCTTTCTCTGTATCTGTCCATCTCTCTATCTTTCATCTCTCCTCCTTTCTTTTTTTCTCTCCTTCACTTACCTTTCACTCTCACCTTCCTTCCTTCCTCTCCATCTTTCCTTCTTCGTATTCCCCTTTCTCATCCCTCTCTTTATCTCTCGATTTTCTCACTTTGCTCTTTCATATTCCTATTTTTTTTCTTTCCCTTTTCGTCTTTCGACCTTAAATAAAAGAAAAAAGACAAAAAAAAAAGAAGAAATACCCACAACCTCAAAATTATCCTTCTTTCCTCTTCCCCACATCTACTCCTCTGTTCATCAATCACCATTTATTCCCTATCCTTTAAATCGCAGAAAAAAACAAGAAAAAAAAAACATGAATGGATAAGAAAATACCCTCATATATAAATGAATTCCTTTCTCCTTTTAACCCACGATGATGACTCTACCAAAACCCGCCTTCACTGTGTACCGTATATATATATATCTCGTTCCATTGTGTGGACTGTTCCATTGTTCACCGCCGAGCCATTGTACCATAGGACGATTCAGTGTTGGGACAGCTGTGAGTAGGTTAATATAGTATTATGTGTTGTCGTGTGCAGTGTTATCCTCGTCGTGGTTGGACTGGAGAGGAGAGGAAGGGAAAAAAAATGTTGTTGTAACCGATCTTTGATAATTGTTTTGATTAATTTGATGATTTTTTGGGGGGTGTGGGTTTGTTTGGGATTTTTGGATAGATAGATAAAGATGTATTTTCTGGATGTAGGGTTAAAATTCTTGAGATAGATCAGTATTATCTTTTTCTTTCTTTCTTTCTAATTCTTGAGATAGATCATTATTATCTTTTTTTTTTCTTTCTAATTCTTGAGATAGATCATTATTATCTTTTTCTTTCTTTCTTTCTAATTCTTGAGATAGATCATTATTATCTTTTTCTTTCTTTCTTTCTAATTCTTGAGATAGATCATTATTATCTTTTTCTTTCTTTCTTTCTAATTCTTGAGATAGATCATTATTATCTTTTTCTCTCTTTCTTTCTTTCTTTCATTCATTCTTTTATTTATTTATTTATTTTACAGTTCTTAAGAAGGCAAATAAAGAAGTATTTTCTGAATGTATGGTTTTGTTAAAACTCATTAGAGATAAATATATCTTTTAATCAAAACTCATTCGATATAGATAGCTATTTTGCGATTTTTTTAGAGGACATATAAAGAAGTATTTTTCGGATACATGTTTTTGTTCAAACTCATATAACATAAATATTTTTTTTTCCGATTTTTTTAGAGGACATATAAAGAAGTACTTTCTATATATATGGTTTTGTTACAGCTCATAAGACATTTTTTTGCGACTTTTCAGAGGATATATAAAGGAGTATTTTCTAAATATATGGTTTTGTTACAACTCATAAGACAAACTTTTTTTGCGACTTTTCAGAGGATATATAAAGAAATATTTTCCAATTATATGGTTTTGTTACACCTCATAAGACATAAACTTTTTTTTACGATTTTCATTTAAGGACAGATTAAGAAGTATTTTTTTAATGTATAATTTTGTTAGAACTCATAAGAGAATGAGGATCAATTGGAAGTCTCATAAAAAAAAGAAAAAAAAAAAAAAAAAAAAAAACGTAGTCATGGACCTAACACGTAAACAAACATATAAATCAAACAATATTTTCCTAAAGTTAAAATTTTATCACAATTTTTTTTTAACCTATCACCTTAAAGAAAATATAAAAAAATCCAAAAAAATAACATCACATACACCTAATAAATATCATTAAGTAATCTTTCTTAATTTGATTTTGTTTTTGCCTTTTTGCTTCCTTCTTTATCTAAACATATGCCTGAACATGCAACGTGTAAATCATCAAACATATTTGCTTGCATAGAATACTCACAGATTACCATATGATTGCGATGTTTTGATGTCCGCAGTCATGACCAGGAAAAAAACAAGCACTAATTTCAATAGGATAATGTGCATATATGAATAATGAGTTGTCTAATACACATCAAAACAGCTTAAAAAAAAAATAAAAAAAAAAAAAAAAATATATATATATATATATATATAAATATATATATATATATAAATATATATATATATATACATATATATATATATATATATATATATATATATATATATATATATATATATATATATATATGTATGTGTGTATGTGTGTGTGTGTACAGACTTATATATACCTATATATAAATATATATGTGTATATATATGTGAATATATATATATATATATATATATATATATATATATATATATATATATATATATATATATATATATATATATATATATATATATATATATATATATATATATATATAAATATATATATATATATACACACATATATAGATTATAGATGCACGTCTGTATATGTAAATTTATATACACGCACACGCACACACACACACACACACACACACACACACACACACACACACACACACACACACACACACACACACACACACACACACACACACACACATATATATATATATATATATATATATATATATATATATATATATATATATATATATGTATATATACCGATAGATAGATAGATAGATTCTTCCCTTTCCCTCCAACCTATCCCCCCCACATCTCCTTCATACCCCTTCCTCTCCTTCCCTCCTTTTCCCTTCCTCTCACCTCCTCCTCTTATCTTTCTCCCTCCCTATCCCTTCCTCTCCCTGCCTCCTTCTTCCCCCTTTCCACTCACCAACTCCCCTGTTATCTCTCCCTCCTTCCTCTTCCTCTCCCCTTCTTCCCCCTCCTATCTCTCTCTCTCCCACCTATCCTTTTCCCTCATACCCCTTCCTCTCCCTCTCTCCTTCTCCCCTCCTTCCTCTCACTTCCTCCTATTATCTCTCTCCCTCCCCGTCCCTTCCTCTTCCTCTCTCCTTCTTTCCCCTCCTATCTCTTTCTCTCCTCCTTCTTCCCTTTCTCTCCTACCTATCCTTTTCCCTCATACCCCTTCCTCTCCCTCTCTCCTTCTTCCCTCCTTCCTCTCACTTCCTCCTCCTATTATCTCTCCCTTCCTCTCCCTCCCTCTCTGTCTCTTCCTCTCCCTCCCTCCTTCCTCTCACTTATCTTTCTCCCTTCCTCTCCTTTCCTCCTTGTCTCTTCCTCTCCTTCCCTCCTTCTTCCCTCCTTCCTCTCACTTTCTCCTCCTATTGTCTCTGTCCCTCCCTGTCCCTTCCTCTCCTTCCCTCTCTGTCTCTTCCTCTCCCTGCCTTCTTGCTCCCGCTCTTATCTCTCACGTCTCTCCCTCCCTGTCCCTTTCTCTCCCTCCCTCCCTGTCTCTTCCTGTCCCTCCCTCCTTCCTCTCACCTCCTCCCCCTCTTATCTCTCTCCCTCCTTGTCCCTTCCTCTCCTTCCCTCTCTGTCTCTCCCTCTCCCTCCCTCCTTCCTCCCCCTCTTATCTCTCACCTCTCTCCCTCCCTGTCCCTTTCTCTCCCTCCCTCCCTGTCCCTTCCTCTCCTTCCCTCCTTCCTCTCACCTCCTTCCCCTCTTATCTCCCTCCCTCCCTGTCCCTTCCTCTCCTTTTCTCCTTGTCTCTTCCTCTCCCTCCCTCCTTCTTCCTTCCTTCCTCTCACCTCTCTCCCTCCCTGTCCCTTTCTCTCCCTCCCTCCCTGTCCCTTCCTCTCCCTCCCTCCTTCCTCTCACTTATCTTTCTCCCTTCCTCTCCTTTCCTCCTTGTCTCTTCCTCTCCCTCCCTCCTTCTTCCCTCCTTCCTCTCACTTTCTCCTCCTATTGTCTCTCTCCCTCCCTGTCCCTTCCTCTCCTTCCCTCTCTGTCTCTTCCTCTCCCTCCCTTCTTCCTCCCCCTTTTATCTCTCACCTCTCTCCCTCCCTGTCCCTTTCTCTCCCTCCCTCCCTGTCTCTTCCTGTCCCTCCCTCCTTCCTCTCACCTCCTCCCCCTCTTATCTCTCTCCCTCCTTGTCCCTTCCTCTCCTTCCCTCTCTGTCTCTCCCTCTCCCTCCCTCCTTCCTCCCCCTCTTATCTCTCACCTCTCTCCCTCCCTGTCCCTTTCTCTCCCTCCCTCCCTGTCCCTTCCTCTCCTTCCCTCCTTCCTCTCACCTCCTTCCCCTCGTATCTCCCTCCCTCCCTGTCCCTTCCTCTCCTTTTCTCCTTGTCTCTTCCTCTCCCTCCCTCCTTCTTCCTTCCTTCCTCTCACCTCTCTCCCTCCCTGTCCCTTTCTCTCCCTCCCTCCCTGTCCCTTCCTCTCCCTCCCTCTCTGTCTCTTCCTCTCCCTCCCTCCTTCTTCCTTCCTTCCTCTCACCTCTCTCCCTCCCTGTCCCTTTCTCTCCCTCCCTCCCTGTCCCTTCCTCTCCTTTTCTCCTTGTCTCTTCCTCTCCCTCTTTCCTTCTTCCTTCCTTCCTCTCACCTCTCTCCCTCCCTGTCCCTTCCTCTCCCTCCCTCCCCCTCCCTCCCCATCCTTCTCTCTCCCATTCAACAATTAGCGCTGCAATAATAACCCTCGCGGCCAAGTCAACACCAGAACACCATTAAAGTGGGATTCTATGTTGAATTTCCTTACTTTCTCATGCATCATTGTTGCAAATTTTCATCTAAACATGGAGGCATCTGTTCAAACCCGGGACGTCTTCTAAAACTACATTGCAAAAGAATTCTGTGGACGAGCGATGGGCAGCACCGTAAGGGCGACGCGGCGAGAGAAAGCCTGTGGGATTTTCGACTTTAAGTGTCTCTCCCTCTCATATTTTTTTCGGTTTTTTTTTGGATCTTTTTTTTTTTTTACTTTTCTTTTCTTTTTTTTTCTTTCCACATTCGCTAGCTTTGTTGACTCCTGTTCATCAGCCTTGTAAAGAAGTAATTCGTTGTTCGTGATTGTCTCACGTTGTAATTTTTTCCCCTCTCTCTGTTTCTCTATCTCCCTTATTCTTCTCTATGCCCTTATTCTCCTTACTGGATGGAAAAGCGAGAGGCCAAACCTGAGAAAAAAAAAAAACTTGGATCAAAGCCTGATTTCCTAACAATCAAATACAAAAGCAAGTACTTTGTGCGTCACGAGTAAACATACAAATTGCAAACGATTTTACACCTGATTCCAAGACGATATAAATACTTCCTAAATTATGTAAAAAAAAAAATAAATAAATAAATAAAAAAATACAATCATAAATGTTCTTTTCAACACGTTAGATAGAGAGAGAGAGATAAGGAAAGAGAGAGATAGGGAGAGATAGAGAGAGAGAGAGAGAGATAGGGAGAGAGAGAGAGAGAGATAGGGAGAGAGAGAGAGAGAGATAGGGAGAGATAGAGAGAGAGAGAGATAGGGAGAGATAGAGAGAGAGAGAGATAGGGAGAGAGAGAGAGAGTCTTCGTCAGTCCCTCTCGGTCCCTCTCGACCCCCTCTCACACAGATGCCCGCGCCTGCTACGTATCAATGTCATAAAAGCATTTTATTATCAAATACTTCCTAAATTATGTAAAAAAAAAAATCATAAATGTTCTTTTCAGCACAAGGTTAGATAGAGAGAGATAGGGAGAGAGAGAGATAGGGAGAGAGAGAGAGAGAGAGAGAGATAGGGAGAGAGAGAGAGAGAGATAGGGAGAGAGAGAGAGAGAGATAGGGAGAGATAGAGAGAGAGAGAGATAGGGAGAGAGATAGAGAGAGAGACAGATAGGGAGAGAGAGAGAGAGAGTCTTCGTCAGCCCCTCTCGGTCCCTCTCGGTCCCTCTCGACCCCCTCTCACACAGATGCCCGCGCCTGCTACGTATCAATGTCATAAAAGCATTTTATTATCAAATACTTCCTAAATTATGTAAAAAAAATCATAAATGTTCTTTTCAGCACGTTACGTATCATTGTCATAAATGCCTTTTATTATCACTAAGGGCCTCATGGTATCCGGAAGCAGTTTTGCACGATTGCAAAAAGTGCAGGATTTGCAAGAACCTCAAACAGTGCCGACGTTGCACAATTTACTTCCTGTTCCGCTCGATATCTCTTTAAATTTAACTCTTGTTCTGCTCAATTCCTCTTTCAACTTTATTCTTTCTCTGCTCAATTTCTCTCTAGATTTAATTCTTACTTTTCTCAATTTCTCTCTCAATTTAATTCCTGTTCTGAATTCCTCTCTCAACTCTATTCTTTCTCTGCTCAATTTCTCTCTAGATTTAATTCTTTTCTCAATTTCTCTCGCAATTTATTTCCTGTTCTACTCAATTTCTCTCTCAACTCAGTTCTTGCTCTGCCCAATTCCTCTCTAGATGGAGGTCCTACTCTTCTCAATTCCTCTCTCAATTTAATTCTTGCTTTGGTCAATTCCTCTCCAGATTTAATTCTTTTCTCCATTTCTCTCTCAATTTATTTCCTGTTCGACTCAATTCTTCTCTCAACTTAATTCTTTCTCTGCTCAATTTCTCTCTAGATTTAATTCTTACTTTTCTCAATTTCTCTCTCAATTTATTTCCTGTTCTACTCAATTCCTCTCTCAATTTAGTTCTTGCTCTGCTCAATTCCTCTCTAGATTTAATTCTTACTTTTCTCAATTTCTCTCTCAATTTATTTCCTGTTCTACTCAATTCCTCTCTCAACTTAATTCTTGCTTTGCTCAATTTCTCTCTAGATTTAATTCTTACTTTTCTCAATTTCTCTCTCAATTTATTTCCTGTTCTACTCAATTCCTCTCTCAATTTAGTTCTTGCTGTGCTCAATTCCTCTCCAGATTTAATTCTTACTTTTCTCAATTTCTCTCTCAATCTAATTCCTGTTCTACTCAATCCCTCTCTCAACTTAATTCTTGCTCTGCTCAATACCTCTCTAGATTTAGGTCCAACTCTTCTCAATTCCTCTCGCAATTTAATTCTTGCTTTGCTCAATTCCCCTCCAGATTTAATTCTTTCTTTTCTCAATTTCTCTCAATTTAATTCCTGTTCTACTCAAATTCTTGCTTTGCTCAATTCGGATTTAATTCAATCCAGATTTAATTCTTACTTTTCTCAATTCCTCTCTAAATTTAATTCTTGCTCTGCTCAACTGGCTTCGACTTTCGAAATACAAATATAGAATATTTCTTCTGGGTGCCAAACCACAAACACGAATAAAAACACTTTGAAAATTTATTAAAATAGAATTCAGATGCATATACAAAGGTATTTGATCTGCCGATGGAAGGGAGAGGTCATGTCGGATGAACGGGGGGCCATGCCGGATAAGCGATAGGCCAGTCCGGATTAGAGGGAGGGCAGGCCGGATAAGCGAGAGGCTATGCCGGATATACGGGAGGCCAGGCCGGATTCGAGGGAGGCCAGGCCGGATAAGCGAGAGGCTATGCCGGATATACGGGAGGCCAGGCCGGATTAGAGGGAGGCTATGCCGGATTAGAGGGAGGCCAGTCCGGATAAGCGAGAGGCTATGCCGGATATACGGGAGGCTATGCCGGATATACGGGAGGCTATGCCGGATATACGGGAGGCTATGCCGGATATACGGGAGGCTATGCCGGATATACGGGAGGCTATGCCGGATATACGGGAGGCTATGCCGGATATACGGGAGGCTATGCCGGATATACGGGAGGCTATGCCGGATATACGGGAGGCTATGCCGGATATACGGGAGGCTATGCCGGATATACGGGAGGCCAGGCCGGATTAGAGGGAGGCCAGGCCGGATTAGAGGGAGGCCAGGCCGGATTAGAGGGAGGCCAGGCCGGATTAGAGGGAGGCCAGGCCGGATTAGAGGGAGGCTATGCCGGATTAGAGGGAGGCCAGTCCGGATAAGCGAGAGGCTATGCCGGATATACGGGAGGATATGCCGGATATACGGGAGGATATGCCGGATATACGGGAGGATATGCCGGATATACGGGAGGATATGCCGGATATACGGGAGGATATGCCAGATATACGGGAGGCCAGGCCGGATTAAAGGAAGGCGTGGCCGGATGATTGACGGTCAGGTCTTATATACAAGAGGTATTAGCTACAGGTCAGCCCGTATGAGTGAGAGAGGTCAGGCCGGATTAGAAGGAGGCCATGCCGGATTAACGAGAACTCAGGCCGGATTTGCGAGAGCCCAGGGGGAGGAGAATCAAAAAGATGACAAACTTATCGTTGCATTTCTATCTACATCTCGTGTCCTTTCATATTGGTTTATTCCGATCAGCGAGAGAGAAAACAAATATACTGATAGATACATATTTAAGTAGATAGATAGATTGATAAAAAAGGTCCATAAACAAATGGACATAGATATTGAATTATTGACCAAAAAGTCCATAAACAGATAGATAAATAAATAAATCCATAGACAGATAGATACAAGCGACCCATATGATGCACCCCAGTTTGTTCTACAGTGTATAGGCTTATATTATGTTATTATTTTATAGTATAGTATTTGTTATATTATAGTATATTTTCTATTATAGTATAGTATATTATTTATTACATTATAGTATAGTGTTTCATAGTATTATTCTATTGTAGTGTATCATCGTAATTACATAATTCAATAAGTATTTATATAATTCGATGAACAAAAATCCTTAATTACGATTATATTTTCTTTATTGAGAGTTTTGTCAGAATTCAGTGGGTATTTTTTCCGATTGCATTATTGATTACTGTGTCCTAATCAAGCAAAATTAAGCCATTAGCCCTCAATCGATATGTAACTGTATGTTGTAAAATATATGAAAATTGAGAATTGACAATATCTGATATTTTGAGGTCATAGGTTGGGAAAACCTGATATAAAAAGTAAGAAAACAGACGTCAAACGCACACTTATAATCACACAAGCACTCACACATACCCTTAAAAATAGAAAAAAAAATCAAATTAAACCCACACTTATAATCACACAAGCACTCACACATACCCTTAAAAAGATAGAAAAAAAATCAAATAAAACCCACACTTATAATCACACAAGCACTCACAGATACCCTTAAAAAAAAAATCAAATAAAACCCGCACTTATAATCACATAAGCACTCACACATACCCTTAAAAAATAGGAAAAAAATATCAAATAAAACCCACACTTATAATCACATAAACACTCACACATACCCTTAAAAAAATAGAAAAAAAATCAACTTTAATCACTGAAAATCCATCCACTCTCTACACACACACATACCCTTAAAAAAAAAAAAAATCAAAATTCAACTTTAATCACAGAAAAACCACCCACTCTCCAAAACAGAAACCCTTACAGACTGAAACCACTCGGCGCACAGATCGAGAAATCCTCTTCTGTGGGTCTTCCGTGAAGTGTCCCCCCCCCCCCCCCGCCCCCCCGCCCCCTCGCCAACTTGTCTCTGACGACTTTCCTTTGAGTCCAACTTGGGATGAGGGCGAGAGGTCGAGGTCAAAGGGGAAGGGTGATGCAGTGTATGGTGATTGGAGGACCTCTCGAGGGGCGTCCGCTGGAAATAGTAATGATAATATGTGAGTGGACACACATACACGCTTTTATGTATAAATATACGCACATATGCATACTGTATGGGTATATGTGTATCTCTACATATAAATAAATAAATAAATATATATACATATATACATATATATATATATATATATATATATATATATATATATATATATATATATATATATATATATATATATATATATATATATATGTATATATATATATATATATATATATATATATATATATATATATATATATATATATATATATATATATATGTATATATTTATATACACACATACACACAAACACACACACACACACACACACACACACACACACATATGGAGAGAAACAGACACAGTCCCATTCTCTTAACTGTAGTTAAACGGTAACCAGTAGTCTTGATGTAAATGGCAGTTTCTTTTCTATCCTGATAAAGAAAAAAAGAGAAATGAAGAAAAACAAACAACATTTGTCTTGAGAGCGTATGGGGGGAAATAGAGATTGAGAGATTTTTTTATACACCTGAAAATAATTTATTTGACACATCGACATTCTTTCCCTTTGGTTGTCTTTGATTGTCTTTTTTTCCCTGCTTCTCCCTCTCCCCTTCTCTCTTTCTCTATCTATCTGTCTATCTATCTATCTATCTTCGGTCTCTCTCTCTTCTCTGTCTGTCTGTCTCTCTCTCTCTCTCTCTCTCTCTCTCTCTCTCTCTCTCTCTCTCTCTCTCTCTCTCTCTCTCTCTCTCTCTCTCTTTCTCTGTCTCTCTCTCTCTCTCTCTCTCTCTCTCTCTCTCTCTCTCTCTCTCTCTCTCTCTCTCTCTCTCTCTCTCTCTCTCTCTCTCTCTCTCTCTCTCTCTCCTATTCCCTTTCTCACTCACATTTAATTCCTCCATTCTCTCTTCCACCCCCCCCTCCTCCTTCTCTTCCTATCCTTCCTCTCTTCCATTTCTCTCTCTCTTCTATCCTCTAACTCTTCCCCTATCGTCCTCCTCTTCCTCATTTTTATCCCTTTCTCTAAATCAATCTATAGATTTTTAGAAATCCATCAAAATTTAATTCTTCGTAAATTATTATCGAAGCAAACATATCGTTTTGATAAAGCGATAAATAACTTGTTAATGTTGTTGTTAATGTTGTGTTTTTGTTGTAGCTCATGTAGTTATTGTAGCTGCTGTTGTAGTTGTAACTGCTGATGTTGTTGTAGTTGTTGCTGTTGTTATTGTAGTTGTTGTAGCTGCTGTTGATGTTATTGTAGTTGCTGCTGTTATAGATATTGTAGCTGCTGTTGTCGTTGTTGTAATTGTTGTAGCTGTTGTTTTTGTTGTCCATGTTGCAGTTGTTGCTTTATTGGTTTTGGGGGAAGTCTACACATTCTCATTAATATTTTCATATGTCACTTTTTTATTCATGTTATTGCGCGGAATCACTTACCTGGATAAATTACGATTAAGAAAACCAGTCAAATTGGCATTTAAACATTGATTTACTATCATTTCTCCTTTGATAATTTTCTTAATATTCTCTTTTACGTGTTTATACTGCCTCATTTACCTCTAAACCTGGAAAGAATAGTTGCAAGTTGCAATTTATAATCAATATAATCAGTTTATTCTCTAAAGATTAAAATTACTGGTTAAATGTAAGCTTGAGAAGTGCATAGACGATCACTAAATATCTAACGTGTGTTCATGTATAATTCGATTCATTAATATATAAATTCATGATAGACTCACTTTAACCAATTAATCGAGAGAAAATGTTTCTAAATGAGTGAAATTGTATAATCTAAAATTAATCAAAATAAAAACAGATGAAAAAAAAGTGATATAGAGAAAATGTTTCTAGAGTGAAATTGTGATCTAAAAGGAATTAAAACATTTTTATAGATGAACAAGAAATTTATAAGTATGCCACGCCTTTAAATCTCCTAATTTATGATGATTTTAGTTCTTTGGGTAAAGAATGACATGAGAGAGAGAGAAGGGTGGGATGATGATGATGAAGAAGATGCAGAAAAAGAAGAAGAAGGAAGAGGAGGAGGGGAAGAAAAAAGATGATGGCGAGGAAGATGTAGAAGGAGGAGGAGAAAGATGAGAAGAAAGACTTAAGAGGAAGGAAAATATGAAGAAGCAGAAGAAGAAGGAGAAAAAGACGAAGAGGAAGAAGCAGAAGAAGAAATAGAAAAAAAATGACAAAGAAAACACACCAAGACTTAATCAAAGCAATCCCTCCACAAAAAAAAAAAAAAAATCCTCAAAATATCAATTTCTCATATAACCCTCACCCCTCACCCCCCTCCAAAAAAAAAAAAAAAAAAAAAAAAAAGCAAACGCACACGCGTGTGTATCTATGAGTGTGTGTGCCACCAAAGATGCAGGAGATTAACATGAGTAATTTTCATTGAATCATCTAATTTGTCTCAAAGGGGGATGTCTCGTGTGACTGTGATCGTCTCAAGAAGGATGAGGCTTCAGCCGCTGACCGCATTTTACTCGCCCGGTGCGTGTACCTACGTGACTCGGTGTATGTGCGAGAGAGATCAGGGCCCCTGGGCTGCAATTAACTTGGTTGCTAAGTTTCTAGCAAGGGGCTGGCGGAGGGGGAGGAGGAGGAGGAGGTGGTGGGGGTGTGGAGGGGGAGGAGGAGGGGGTGGTGAGGTGGGAGGTGGAGGGGGAGGAGGGGGTGGAGGGGGAGGGGGACGGAGGGGGAAGGGGAGGGAGGTGGGGGAGGTGGAGGAGGGGGGGGGGAGGGGGAGGTGGAGGAGGAGGGGTGAGGGGGGTATCAAGGGAAGCGGAGACTCATGATGATAAAAAGAGGGAGGGTGATGAGAGAGAGAGAGATTGAGGGAGGAAGAGAGATAGAGAGGGAGAGGGAGAGAGAGAGAGAGAGAGAGAGAGAGAGAGAGAGAGAGAGAGAGAGAGAGAGAGAGAGAGAGAGAGAGAGAGAGAGAGAGAGAGGGAAAGATTAAGAGACAGATAGAGAAAAAGAGAGAGAATATACATACAGATGGAAAAACACACAGACAAACAGAAAAAAAGAGAGCAAGAAAGAAAGAGTGTGAGTGAGAGAGAAGAAGAGCGAAATAGTTACCGCATCTTACCGTTCGACATACGACAGCGTGGGCGAATATTCCATCTCCCTGTAACATTAACGAGGCTTCATCTTAGAACTATTACAAGAAGCCATCTTTTAAGGAGGGAATCGGTAGTTTCTTGACCATATTCCCTCCTCAAAAGGGATGATGAAATACTATATATCTTGTTGGCGGAATTGCATCAGTAGGAATATGAGTAGACACACATATATACATGGGTGTGTAATATGAGTATATATGTATATGTGTATATATATATATATATATATATATATATATATATATATATATATATATATATATATATATATATATATATATGTATATATATATATATATATATATATATATATATATATATATATATATATATATATATATATATATACATACATATACATACATACATATATATATACATATACATATATATATACATATACATATATATATATATATATACATATATATATATACATATATATATATTAATATGTATATGTGTGTGTGTGTGTGTGTGTGTGTGTGTGTGTGTGTGTGTGTGTGTGTGTGTGTGTGTGTGTGTGTGTGTGTGTGTGTGTGTGTGTGTGTGTGTGTGTGTGTGTGTACATGTGTATATATACATATATATATATATATATATATATATATATATATATATATATATATATATATATGTATATATATAAATATATATAGATATAGATATCATTATAGATATATAGATGTGTATATATATATATATATATGTATATATGTATATATATACACATCTATATATCTATATCTATATCTATATCTATATATATTTATATATATGTATATATATAAATATATATAGATATAGATACAGATATAGATATATAGATGTGTATATATATACATACATATATATATATATATATATATATAGATATAGATATAGATATAGATAGATAGATAGATAGATAGATAGATAGATCTGTATATACATACATTCATATACTTATATATATATATATATATATATATATATATATATATATATATATATATATATATATATATATATATATATATATATATATATATATATATATAGATAGATAGATAGATAGATAGATAGATAGATAGATAGATAGATAGATAGATCTGTATATACAAACATTCATATACTTATATATATATATCATATATATATATATATATATATATATATATATATATATATATATATATATATATATATACATATATATATATATATATATATATATATATATATATATATATATATATATATATATATATATATATATATATATATATATATATATATATATATATATATATATATATATATATGTGTGTGTGTGTGTGTGTGTGTGTGTGTGTGTGTGTGTGTATGTGTGTGTGTGTGTGTGTGTGGGTTTGTTTATCTATCTATCTATCTCTCTATTTACTCCCCTCCCTCCCTCAATTCGTCCTCCATCCCACTCCTTCCTCCATCTTCCTCGGAATATCTCCCTCATTCTTTCCTTCTTCAAGACTTGTTTGACCCTCGCCCAGCCCTCGTAGGGGTGTGTTGTAAAATGTTCTGTCTCTCTGTTTGTCTCCGTGTGTCTGTCTGTCTGTCTATCTAGTTATTTGTCTGTCTATTTATTCTTTCTCCTCTTTCTTTTGTTTCGTTCTCTCTATTTCTCTTTGTGTGTGTGTGTGTGTGTGTGTGTGTCTATCTATTCATCTACCTATCTATCCTCTATCTCTCTCTCTGTTTCTATCCATCTACTTATTTATCCTCTCTCTGTCTGTCTCTGCTTCTCTCTGCCTCTCTCTCTATTTTCCCTCTTTTACTCTCCTTACATATCTATTCATCTATCCCCTTCTCTCTCACTTCTCTCTCTCTCTCTCTCTCTCTCTCCCCATCCCCATCCCTCCCTCTCCTTCCCTCCCCCTATCTTCCATTCCTTCCCTCCCTCTCCTTCCCTCCCCCTAGCTTCCATTCCTTCCCTACCTCTCCCACCCTTAAAAAAAAAAAAAAAAAAAAAAAAAAAAAAAAAAAAAAAAAAAAAAAAAAAAAAAAATTGCATCCCGCCATCAGCAGGAGGCAGAGGCGTCTAGTATGTAAATAGATCTGCCAATCTGTGTGGAGGAGCTGCCAATCTCGCTGCGCTGTGTCCGATTTTTAAATTAATTAGCCTGGGATTTATGAGCCAAGCCGCTATGTATTTTCTGTCTCGAAGGCCTTATTATCCCGGTCGGTGTTCGGATGCGGAGGGAGGGAGTTCGGTGTAAAAAAAAAAAGAAAGAAAAAGAAAAAGGAAAGAAAAAGAAAAAGGAAAAATGGTTTGGTGGAAGGAGGGAAAATTTTATTTTTGTGATATTATGTGAGTATAGAATACTTTTATCCGGTCATTCATCTGTATTAAGTCGTACACACACACACACACACACACACATATATATGTGTGTGTGTGTGTGTACGTGTGTTTCTGTGTGTGTGTGTATGTGCGTGTGTGCGTGTGTGTGTTTATGTGTGCGTGTATGTGTGTGTGTCTATACGTTTGTGTTTTTTATACATACCTACATACAGGTAGACACATTTATACGCAGTTTCCGAAGCCTTTCTAAATCTTCGCTTCTCATTGCCACGACTTCGGGATTAAACTCCAAGCCAGATATAAAACCAAGACAAACAAATTAAGAATCCGCTGGAAATCAAGACATCCATATTAATCCTCGATTCCTTCCAAATCAGTTAACTCAGACTGGAAGATAAACTGACTTGATGTATTTATATTTTCTTAACCTTTCCTTTCTTTCTTTCTTTCTTTCTCTCTCTCTCTCTTTCTCTGTCTGTCTGTCTGTCTGTCTGTCTGTCTCTCTCTCTCTCTCTCTCTCTCTCTCTCTCTCTCTCTCTCTCTCTCTCTCTCTCTCTCTCTCTCTCTCTCTCTCTCTCTCTCTCTCTCTCTGCATTGACTGTCACTGGAGGGATAGGTAGATAGGGTAGATAGATAGGGTACGATAGATGGCGGTGAGATTGGTGTGTGTGTGTGTGTGGTTTTTGATCTTACGGTAATGTGTGGGTGTGTAAGATAGAGAGAAAGAGTGAGTGACTGAGCGTGTGTGTGCGTGTGTGTGTGTGTGTGTGTGCGTGTTAGTGTGTGTGTGTGTGTGTGTGTGTGTGTGTGTGTGTGTGTGTGTGTGTGTGTGTGTGTGTGTGTGTGTGTGTGTGTGTGTGTGTGTGTGTGTGTGTTTGAGAGAGAGCAAGAGATTGAGAGACAGACCGACTAAAGGAGGGAATAGCACAGAGAGAGACAGAGCCAGCCAACAATATGCAGACCCCCCCCCCCCCATATATATATATATATATATATATATATATATATATATATATATATATATATATATGTATATATATATATATATATATATATATATATATATATATATATATATATATATATATATATACGCACAAAAAGAAGGACAGACAAGGTGAATCTTTAAAAAACATTTTCATATACAACGTTATTTCAAAGATTATGACAACATTAATAATAACGATAATTACGACATTGATAACAACAATAACAGTGATAAGGACATCAATGATAATAGTAATAATGTAATAATAATATTAAAGCAGACCAATTATTAACAAAATCAGTTTTATTTTATACTGTATACATGAACCAAAAAACAATGTACACAATAATGGAGAAAAAAAACTTCTTAATGTGTGTATAAATTAATATATGCGTGTGTCTACGTGATAATGTATTCTGCGTGCGTTTAAACGTGAAAATAAAAGCATAAAATACAGGCATTATCATTGTATCTTGAAAGCCATAAATCTTGTAAACAATATCCCTTTTAACACAACAAAAATACAACACCATAAAATAGTCTTGAAACAGTCTTGACATTTCTTGGAGTGTGAAGTTCAACAGTGAAACCTTCGTCTACATTCGCTTGGCTTTTGGTATTGTGGCATTTGGTGGTTTACAAGGTTTTCTTTCAGGAAGTATATTTTTTTACAGATTGTAGGAGTGATTGATGAGTAGCATTTGTGTATATACATGTATTCATATATACACCTATAAACTTGAAAATTCATACATATATGTATATACATATATGTATATATGTATATATATATATATATATATATATATATATATATATATATATATATATATATATATATATGTGTGTGTGTGTGTGTGTGTGTGTGTGTGTGTGTGTGTGTGTGTGTGTGTGTGTGTGTGAGTGTGTATATACTTGTTTGTGCGTGTGTGTGTGTGTATGTGTGTGTTTTTTTTTTTTAAACTGTGTTTAGATTTACACATCAGTATATGCATGTGTGTTCATCGTTTTATCCCATGATTACTGTCTCGTTTTTCTAGATCACGGCGATAAAATTGATTTAATCACTTTGCCGAGTTGCCCTCTTAGTCACACTCCAAAGAAAGAGAAGTAAAATCGAAAGAAAGAAAGTAAAGTTAAAAATGACGCTTCCCAATCTTAGAAAACTCGGATGTGAATATATAAGTTTGATTGAAAGAAGGATATAAGCACTATTTCTTGGTTTTAGACACGTTTTAGTTAGTAATTTCGTTTTAAGAACATCACATGACATTAGTTTTTTTTAACTTTATCTGAAAAAAGGAATTTAAATCGATATATCGTCAATTAATTACTGTGCACAGAAATACAAATACAGACATGGGAAGACAAACTCGTAGATGCATACGTATATTTAAATAGGATTTTGATATCTATCTATATCCATATATACGTACAAAATTATAAAATTATAAATATGTTTTGGATGTTCCCCTGTATCTATATATTTTTACATACTTATTACCATATATATATATATATATATATATATATATATATATATATATAATTATATCTATCTATCTATCTATCTATATATATATATATATATATATATATATATATATAATTATATCTATCTATCTATCTATCTATATATATATATATATATATATATATATATATATATATATATATATATATATATATATATATATATATCATCACTCGGAGCTAATGCAGACGGGGGCGCATAGCCGCATCCACCTTTTGCTTCCACCCGCGGGGGTCCCTCATGGCGAGACGTCAGGCAGGATCTCGGCCCATCTCGAGCTCTTCACGACAGGTGTGATGTATCTGCCCAAACCACGACTTCGTAGATTTCCATTCAGGGTTCTTTGGCACAAGAAAACCTGGTGGGCAGGGACATCCTGTGGGAAACGAGCCAGGTGGCCGTAAAGCCTGAGTTGGCGATCATGGATTGTGCCAGTCTCACGGTGCAACCGTTGGTTAGACACATGGTCCCGCCAAAAATACCCCATGATCCGGCGCAAGGACCTATGGCAAAAGGCATCAAGATGAGATTCCAAGGCACTAGATAAAGCCCAGGTTTCATTACCATATAGAAAAACTGGTATTATCAGGGCCTTGAAAACATGTAGCTTGGTCCTTCTGCACAGGTACCGGCATCTCCAAATACTATTGTCCACAGATTTCATGACTTCCTGGTCTGACAGCCCAGAGTTATGTACTATACTACCAAGGTATGTAAAGCACTCTGTGACTTCATTGACCTCACTGCAACCAAATACCAACCGAATAGGTTCTCCTATCCTTAGTCCCTAGGGATAGGACTAGGGATATCTTGGATCTTGGTCTTTGTCCAAGAGACCTCTAGATCACGGTCAGTAACCCTGATATTGCCCAGAGTTGCCCCACAATGACTTTGAACAGTAGCTCTGCCCAGTATCCAGTCCATGCAAGTGTTGAAAAGAGTTGGTGCAAGGACACAGCCTTGCCTCACTCCTGAACTAACAGGAAAGAAGCTCGACAGGCCCCCACCACACTTTACAGCACTTTCAGCACCAGTGTACAGGCTTGATATTAGTCCAATATTCCTTGTTAGAATTCCTCTCAATCTCAGGCTCTCCCAGAGTGATTCCCGATGCACCGTAACGAAAGCCCTCTTGAGGCCGATGTAGGCTGCAAATAGCCCACGCCCGAACTCACGACGGCGCTCTACAATTACTCGAAGTCCCAG
>NC_091554.1:41627331-41634831 GCF_042767895.1 Penaeus vannamei | reverse complement strand
TTGATGTCCTGTTGTTGTTGTTATAGTTCTTGACTTTGTTGTTGTTGTTGGTCGCCGGGTTGTGATGGTTCTTGGCTTCGTTGTTGTTGTTGATGATGTCCTGTTGTTGTTGTTATAGTTCTTGACTTTGTTGTTGTTGTTGGTCGCCGGGTTGTGATAGTTCTTGGCTTTGTTGTTGTTGTTGATGTCCTGTTGTTGTTGTTATAGTTCTTGACTTTGTTGTTGTTGTTGGTCGCCGGGTTGTGATAGTTCTTGGCTTTGTTGTTGCTGTTGATGTCCTGTTGTTGTTGTTATAGTTCTTGACTTTGCTGTTGTTGTTGGTCGCCGGGTTGTGATAGGTCTTGGCGTTGTTGTTTTTGTTGATGTCCTGTTGTTGTTGTGGTGGTGATGGTTTTGTTATTGTTACTGATGTCCTGTTGTTGTGGTGGTGGTGATGGTTTTGTTGTTGTTGTTGATGTCCTGTTGTTGTTGTTGTGGTGATGGTTTTGTTGTTGTTGTTGCTGATGCCCTGTTGTTGTTATGGTGATGGTTTTGTTGTTGTTGTTGATGTCCTGTTGTTGTTGTTGTGGTGATGGTTTTGTTGTTGTTGTTGATGTCCTGTTGTTGTTGTTATAGTTCTTGGCTTTGTTGTTGTTGTTGATGTCCTGTTGTTGTTGTTATGGTGATGGTTTTGTTGTTGTTGTTGATGTCCTGTTGTTGTTGTTGTGGTGATGGTTTTGTTGTTGTTGTTGATGTCCTGTTGTTGTTGTTGTGGTGATGGTTTTGTTGTTGTTGATGATGTCCTGTTGTTGTTGTTATAGTTCTTGGCTTTGTTGTTGTTGTTGATGTCCTGTTGTTGTGGTGGTGATGGTTTTGTTGTTGTTGTTGATGTGCTGTTGTTGTTGTAATAGTTCTTGACTTTGTTGTTGTTGTTGATGTCCTGTTGTTGTTGTAATAGTTCTTGACTTTGTTGTTGTTGTTGATGTCCTGTTGTTGTTGTAATAGTTCTTGACTTTGTTGTTGTTGTTGATGTCCTGTTGTTGTTGTAATAGTTCTTGGCTTTGTTGTTGTTGTTGATGTCCTGTTGTTGTTATGGTGATGATTTTGTTGTTGATGATGTCCTGTTGTTGTTGTTGTAATAGTTCTTGACTTTGTTGTTGTTGTTGATGTCCTGTTGTGGTTGTAATAGTTCTTGGCTTTGTTGTTGTTGTTGATGTCCTGTTGTTGTTGTAATAGTTCTTGACTTTGTTGTTGTTGTTGATGTCCTGTTGTGGTTGTAATAGTTCTTGGCTTTGTTGTTGTTGTTGATGTCCTGTTGTTGTTATGGTGATGATTTTGTTGTTGTTGTTGATGTCCTGTTGTTGTTGTAATAGTTCGTGGCTTTGTTGTTGTTGTTGATGTCCTGTTGTTGTTATGGTGATGATTTTGTTGTTATTGTTGTTGTTGTCATGGTGATAATTTTGTTGTTGGTGTTGTTATGGTGATGATTGTGGTGTTGTTATGGTGGTGATTGTGTTGTTGTTGTTAAGGGGATGATTGTGTTGTTGTTATGGTGATAATTTTGTTGCTGATGTTGTTAAGGGGATGATTGTGTTGTTGTTGTTAAGGGGAAGTGTTGTTGTTATGGTGATAATTTTGTTGCTGATGTTGTTAAGGGGATGATTGTGTTGTTGTTGTTAAGGGGAAGTGTTGTTGTTATGGTGATAATTTTGTTGTTATGGTGAAATTTTTGTTGTTGCTGCTATAGCGTTAATTTTGTTGTTGTTGTTATGGTGTTGTTTTTGCCGTTTTGTTGTTGTTGGTGATTTTAATTTTCTGCTAATCTTGCCGATGTTTTGTTGATGATTATGTTATTTTTATTGCAATGTTGCTAATTCTATTGTTATTGATGGTGATTTTCTTATCATTGCTGTTATTGTAGTTATTGTTGTTGTTATTGTTGTTGGTGATTTGTTAATTAATTATCATTTTTTTGGTCGTTGCAATTGCAGAAATGGTGAGTATAATGATGAATAAAATGATGATGGCGAATACAGTCAGGTGTCGGAAATGAAACATAATGTTGATTCAGTGATAATGACAATGCTGAAATAATAATGATGAAAAAATAATAACAATAATACTGAACAAGATAAAATAACTGAAAATGTCACCTATAGGAAGAAAATAACAAGAATTATAACACTATATTTCCTTCAGGAAAATTATACCAAAAATATGTTTACCTGTTTAGTGTTTTCTTATGCGTCTGGCTTTACCAACAAATAAACCGCTTTCACATTTAATAGTAATAATAAAAAAAAAGAAAAAAAAAATCATGATATAAAATAAACAAGTATTCAAAAAACACCCTTTCATCGCTTCTCTATCAATCTCATTTTCTCCCATCTCCCATCTTTATTCTTTCTTCTCTCTTCTCCCCCTCCGTTCTCCCTTCGTAGCGAACAGGAAAGTCAGCACAAAGAGAAGGGTAACGGGAGTGGGACATTACGTAAGGATAGTCATTATGATAACATGTGCTTCCTGTCTTTTTTTAGTGAGAAAGAAAGCGGGAAGGAGAGAGAGGAAGAGAGGGGGGGTGGGTGAGGAGGTTGGGAGGGTGAGAGGGGGAGGGGAAGAGGAGGGGTAGGTGGGAAGGGGGAGGGGAGAGGGGGAATGAGAGAAAGAGAGGTAGGTGGGTGGGGAGGGGGAGGGGAAGAGGGGGAGGAAGCGAGGTAGGTGGGTGGGGAGGGGGAGGGGGGATAGGGGAGGGGGAGAGGGAGGGGAGGAAGAGACGTAGGTGGGTGGGGAGGGGAGCGGGAGAGGGGATGGGGGAGGGGAGGGGAGAAGGAGGGATGGAGGGGAAGGGTGAAGGGGGAAAGGGAGGGGTTGGAGAGAAAGGATAGGGGGATGGAGGAGGAGGGGTGGGAGAAAGGATGGGGTGGATGGATGGTGGGAAATTTTTTTGGGGGGAGTAAGGGAGGAGGTAGGGGAGGGAGGGGAAGGGGTTGCAGAGAAAGGATGGGGAGGATGGATGGTGGGAAATTTAGGCGGGGTGGGGGTTGAGGAGAGGGAGGGGAGGGGTAAAGGGGGGGCAGTGAGTCGAAATGAAGAAAGAGATTGAGGGTGGAGGGGTGGGGTGGAAGGGATGGGGTTGGGGGTCTGGGAATGGGGGTTGGAATAAGGGTCAGGAGAGGGAGGAAAGGGTGGGGAGCGTGGAGAGGAGGAATGGGGGTATAGGAATGAACGGGTAGAATAGGGGTTTGGAGAGGGAAAAATGGGTAGGGGTAAGGAATAGGGAAGGAATGGGTGGGGGGAGGGGGAGGAATGGGAGAGTGGGGGGTCGGAGAGGGGAAAAATGGGTGGGGGAGGTGAGAAATGGGCGAGTGGGGGGTTCAGAGACGGAGGAATGGGTGGGGGGGATGAGTAGGAATGAGAGAGTGGGGGATCGGAGAGGGAAACAATGGGTGGGGGTGGGGGTGAGGAATGGGAGAGTGGGGGTGGAGAGGAAAAATATGGGAGAGGGGGTGAGAAATGGGAGAGTGGGGGTTCCTCGGAGGGGAGGAAAGGGGGAGTGGGAATCAGAGAGGAAAAAATGCATTGGGGGGGGGGGGCAGACAAAAGGAGTTGAAGAGGGTAAGATTTGTCTCACAATCTTCTTCCGTTATTTCCTTTCTATCTCTCCTTTATTGTCTCTTCTCCTACCCCCCCACTCTTCCTTAAAGATCCCCTTACCCCATTCTCCCCCCCCCTCCTCCTTCCTATTAACCTGATTTGCAGTTGGGGATTTGTTTGTTTGTTTGTTTCATTCTTTTCTTTTTATTTCTTTGTCTCTTTCATTCCCTTTATTCCCGTCTTTGCTTTATCTATCCTTTTATTATGAATTTCTCTCTCTCTCCCATTCTTATATATATATGTGTGTGTGTGTGTGAGAGAGAGAGAGAGAGAGAGAGAGAGAGAGGGAGAGAGAGAGAGAGAGAGAGATAGAGAGAGAGAGAGAGAGAGAGAGAGAGAAGGGGAGAGAGAGAGAGAGAGAGAGAGAGACAGAGACAGAGAGAGAGAGACAGAGACAGAGAGAGAGAGAGACTAACAGACTTAGAAAGAAAGAGAAGGGAACAGACTGGGACACAGACACCACAAGGAGACCAGCCAAGACCCTCTCGTATGGGACGCGATGAAATGCAGATATTCCGGGACAGGGAGCAGAGGAGGCTAAACAAGAGCGATTGGAAAGGATTAGGGGGAGGCCTATGTTCTGCAGGAGAATTATATGGGCGGATAATGATATATATATGCATCTATCTACTGTATCTATCTATATATCTCTCTTTCTATATATACACATATATGTACATAGATACACACACTCACTCACTCACACACACGCGCGCGCGCGCGCGCGTAGACACACACACAAATATATATATATATATACATATATATACATATATATATATATATATATATATATATATATATATATATATATATATATATATATATATATATATATATGTATATATATATGTATATATATATATATATATATATATATATATATATATATATATATATATATATATATATATATATGTATGTATGTTTGTATATATGTTTATATATTTATCTGTTTATCTGTGCATTTATCTTGTATTTATCTATCCATTTATATATCTATCCATCTACCTTTCGACCAATCTATTCAGTATTCTATGTGTATGCCTATTCTCTCTCTCTCCCACCTTCCTCCCTCTCTCCTCTTTCCCACCCTCCTTCGATGCCTCTCCCCTACTTTCCTTCCCTCTCTCCTTCTCCCCTTTTCTCCCCCTCTCTCTCTCCTATTCTCCCTCCCCCTCCCTCCCTCCCTCCTTCGATGCCTCTCCCCCATTTTCCTTCCCCTCTCTCCCTCTCCCCTTTTTCTCCCCCCCTCTCTCTCTCTTTCCTATTCCCCCTCACTCCCTCCCTCCCTCCCTCCTTCGATGCCTCTCCCCCACTTTCCTTCCCTCTCTCCCTCTCCCCTTTTCTCCCTCGCCCCTCCCTCACTCCCTCTCTCTCTCCCATTCTCCCTTCCCCCTTCCCTCCCTCCCTCCCTCCTTCGATGCCTCTCCCCCACTTTCCTTCCCTCTCTCCCTCTCCCCTTTTCTCCCTCCCTCCCTCCCCCAACACCGAGGGAGAGAGTAAGATCAAAGGCTCTATGGCCCGCAATTCTATGATAAAAAATATGAGTCGTATAATTGACTCTATCAGCTGGAAAACACGTGTTTAAAATAGTCTGTTTTTTTTTTTTTTTTTTTTTTTTTTTTTTTTAGGTTCTTTATGATTCTATAAATTCGAGATTTTATATATCGCTTTCTGTACTATTATTATTATTTTTTTGCCATTTTTTTTTTCGTTTAATAATATTTCATTTCTCTCATTCGATTAATTTGATTGGAATATTGCAAATATCTGTTTTATTTATACCTTCAATTCTAACGTATTTCTACACTTTTTTTCATAATCATTATTATTCTTTATTCATTCATTTATTCATTACCTATATCACTCTCGCTCCCACTCCTTAATAACCCTTAAGGTAATAAAAAAAAAAAAAAAAATAATAATAATAATAAATAAATAAAATCAGTTTTCAGAAATCAAAAGCCATATTGGATCCTGAGAAAATCCTCAATAGATGGCGCTTTTTACCCTGTGTGATCCTGTGTCCGTGACTTCATGCAACTGCTCTGACTTTCCCTTCCTTGCTTCTTTTTTTTTTACTCTTCGTTGCTTGACATATATTTTTTTCGTTGTTTTTTATCCTTATGTTCACTCTCTCTCTCTCTTTTTTTTCTCTGTCTCTGTTTATTTTCTTTCATTTTTTTCGTTATCTTCGTATTTCCTTGTTTTTTTTTTTACTTGAACTTTTCTTTTTTTCCTCTCTTCCTTACTTCTCTTCCTTTCTTCCTCTCTTCCTTACATCCTCTCTTCCTTTCTTCCTCTCTTCCTTACATCCTCTCTTCTTTTCTTCCTCTCTTCCTTACATCCTCTCTTCTTTTCTTCCTCTCTTCCTTACCTCTTCACCATCATCACCCTTAACACCGTCATCACCATCTACCACCATCACCATCACCAGCATCCATCACCTCAAACATCACCACCATCCATCACCACCACCATCACCATCCATCATCTTCACCACCACAATCATCACCATAAACATTACCATCCATCACCACAATCACCAAAACATCACCATCCATCGTTACCATCACCACCATCATCGCCATAAACATCACCACCACCATCCCTCACCATCACCACCACAATCATCACCTCAAACATCACCATCCATCACCACCACCATCACCATCCATCGTCACCATCACCACAATCATCACCACCAACCATCACCATCCATCGTCACCATCACCACAATCATCACCACCATCCATCAGCATCACCACCACAATCATCACCATAAACATCACTACCATCCATCACCACCACCACCACCATCCATCACCACCACAATCATCACCATAAACATCACCATCCCTCACCATCAAAAACAATCATCACCATAAATATCACTATCCATCACCATCTCTCACCATCACCACCACAATCATCACCATAAACATCACCATCCCTCACCATCAAAAACAATCATCACCATAAATATCACTATCCATCACCATCTCTCACCATCACCACCACAATCATCACCACAATCATCACCATTCAGTCCGAACACCGTTGATGAAGTCAGATCGAAGACTTAAAGAAGAGCTTGATTATTGGCAACTTCCATTTAAACGGCTTGTCACTTCATTCTTTGTAATCATAAAACGCCAATAATAACTTAATATGATAAGCTATTTACTAATAATCTTTAAAAAAACGTTGAAAGAATATTCGAATTATTATTTATTTTCTTAGTTATTTTGAATGTAATTTTCTCGGGAGAAAAAAAAAAGATTTTGCTCGGGTTTGCAAGTCGTAAATTTGGGGTAAAATATTGGAACGTAAGACTCATGGTGATTTTTTTTTTTTACGCATTTTTTTTTTTGGACGCGTTCTCTCTCTCTCTTCTCTTTCTGTTTCTTTCTCTTTCTCATTTTTCTCTTTCTCTCTTTAGATCTATCTTTCTATCTATCTTTCTCTCTTTCTCCCTTTCTGCCTCTTTTTTTTTACATATTTCTCTTTCTTGCATTCTCTTTCTTTTGCCCCATTTTGTAAAATATACACTTCTTTCTCTCTTAATTTAGTATTTATCTTTTCCTCTTCTCTCCTTCTTCTCTATCCTCAATTTCTCTCTTCATGCTCATTCTCTCTCCCCCTTCTCTATGCCTCTACATTTATCTGAATCTTTAATTCTCTCTCTCTCTCTCTTTCTCTATCTTTCTCTCTCTCTTTCTCTATCTTACTCTTACTTTCTCTCTCTCTTTCTCTCTCTCTCTCTCTCTCTCTCTCTCTCTCTCTCTCTCTCTCTCTCTCTCTCTCTCTCTCTCTCTCTCTCTCTCTCTCTCTCTCTCTCTCTTTCTATCTATCTATCTATCT
>NC_091554.1:41607331-41609831 GCF_042767895.1 Penaeus vannamei | reverse complement strand
CATCACGTATTGTGTCGTCTTAAGGTCTTAAATCTCTCTCTTCTTCTTCTTCGCGTTAGATTTCTTTCTTTTTCTTATTTTTTTCCTTCTCCTTTTTCTTGTTTTTATGCTCTCCGTTTTTTTTTTTTTTCGTCTTATTTTCCATTTATTTATTTCTTCTCCGTTTTCTTATCCTTTTTTTTTTCTTCTTCTTCTGAGAGAGAGAGAGAGAGAGAGAGAGAGAGAGAGAGAGAGAGAGAGAGAGAGAGAGAGAGAGAGAGAGAGAGAGAGAGAGAGAGAGAGAGAGAGAGAGAGAGAGAGAGAATAATTATAATGACAATGAGAAAATCAGAATAAAAATAAAGATGATAACAAAATTGAGACAAGAATGATAGTGAATCAAGATGATGATGCAAATCATGAAACAAATCCTAGATCTATTTCGACTCACTCCAACCCTCCCTTCCCCCTTCCCTCTCCCTCCTTCTCCCTCCTCTCCCTCCTTCTCTCCCTCCTCTCCCTCCCTCCACCCCTCCTTCCCTCCCTCCGCCCCGGGGCCTCTTCCTCCTCCCTCCACTCTCCACCTCATCTTCTCCTGCCTCCTCCCCTTCCTCCTTCCTCTCCCTCCTCTTTCTCCTTCCTTCCTCCTTCTCTCCTCCTCCTCCTCCGTCCTTCTTCCTTCCCCACCCTCCTATTTCTCCCTCCTTCCCTCTCTCCTACTTTTCCTTACTGCCTTCCCCCTCTTCCCCCTCCCTTCTTCCTCTCCCTCTTACCTCTCTCTTACCTCCCCCTCCTCCCTCTTCCCTTCTCCCTCCTCCCACCCTCTTCCCTCCTCCTACCTGCTTCCCCTCCCTCCTTCCTCTCCCTCCTACCTTTCAGTCCTCCTTCTTCCCTTCTCCCTCCTCTCTCCTACCTCCCTCTTACCTTCCAGTCTTCCTTCTTCCCTTCTCCCTCCTCCCTCCCTCTTCCCTCCTCCCTCCCCACCCCCTCCCCTCGAAATCACGGAGATGAAGATGCTATTCTCTTAAGGCGACCTCGCAGCCTCAATATATCAAAGTCTATTTAGCGAACATTCGACGCCACGCTTAACCGACCTCCCTCCCTTGCTCCCTCCTCGTGCTACCTTCCCCTCTCCCTTATCTTTCACTCTCTCCCCGTCCCCCTCCTCCTCCTCCTCCTCTTCCTCCCTTCCCTCTCCTCCTCCAAACCTTTCCCTCCTCCTTCTCCCTCTCCCCTTACCCTCCCCCTCCTCCTCCCCTTTCCCTTTACCCTCCTCCTCCTTACCCCCTCCCCTTCCTCCTCCTCCTCTACCCTCCTCCTCCTCATCCTCCCTCCCCCTCATCCTTCTCTCCCTCCCCCCATCCCCCTCATCCTTCTCTCTCCCTCCCCCCATCCCCCTCCTCCTCCTCCTTTAGCCTCCCCCTCCCCCTAATCCTTCTCTCTCCTCCCCCCACCCCCTCACCCCCTCCTAGCTAAAACCGGGTCTGGTCTGGCGATTATAATTACTTTATAAGAGAGAGATATACACCGTTTCCTCCTCCTCCTTCTTCTCCCTCTTCTTCTTCTTCTTCTGTTTCTTTTTCTTCATTTTTCCTTCCTTTTCTTCTTCTGCTTCTACATCTTCTTGTTCTTTTTCTCTTTTTTCTTTTTTTCTTCTTTTTGTTGTTGTTTTTCTTTTCTTCTGTCTTTCTTTTTTTATGATTCTGCGCTTTTATTTCTTCTTCTCCTTCTTTCTCTCTCTTATGCTTCTACGTTATCATTTTTATCTTCCACTCTTCTTCTCAACCCTTTCTTAAACCTCTTTATCTCTTCCTCCATCATTTCCCCCACATCTTCCTTTTTCCTTCTCTTTCCCTCTCTCTTCTCTGCCAGTTTCCCCAGCATCCACCTCCAACCTCCACTTTCCTCCACCACCTATTTTTTCCACCTCCTCCACCTCCTCTAACTCCTCCTCCACCTCCTCTAACTCCTCCTCCACCTCCTCTACCTCCTCTACCTCCTCCTCCACCTCCTCTACCTCCTCCTCCACTTCCTCTACCTCCTCTTCCACCTCCTCTACCTCCTCCTCCACCTCCTCTACCTCCTTCACCTCCTCTACCTCCTCCTCCACCTCCTCTACCTCTTCCTCCACCTCCTCTACCTCTTCCTCCACCTCCTCTACCTCTTCCTCCACCTCCTCTACCTCTTCCTCCACATCCCTCTACCTCCTCCTCCACCTCCTCTACCTCCTCCTTCTCTTCCTTATATTCCAAGCTCTCTCCACTTCCACCTATGCCTCTTCCACCTTCTCTTCCACCTTACTCCACCTCCAGCTTCTCTTTCCCTTTCACCTAAACCCTTTCCACCACTTACAACTGCACGTAAACCCCCCTCTACCTTCTCCACATCATCCACTTTCAACATACAAACCCGTTCTACCTCTTCCACTACCACTTAAACCCCATCCTCCACTTCCACTTCCACTTCAATCCTCCCCCCCTCCCCACCTCTTCCAATTCCACTTAAATCCTCCCCTACCCCC
>NC_091554.1:41592331-41602331 GCF_042767895.1 Penaeus vannamei | reverse complement strand
ACACACACACACACACACACATACACACACACACACACACACACAAACACACACACACACACACACACACACACACGCACACACACACACAAACACACACACACACACACACACACACACATACACACACACACATACACACACACACACGCACGCACAAACAGTGACTTCCTCACGCACACAACCGTGCCTTCACCGGCCATCTTCCTCGCCTTCTCAGTCATCTCTCAAAACACAGACAGCGACCAGGTGAAGTAGAAACCTGTCGGGGAGAGACGAGGAGGGAGTGGAGCAGGAAGAGGAGGAGGAGGAGGAGGATGAAGAAGAAGGAGGAGGAGCAGGAAGAGGAGGAGGTGAAGGAGAAACCTGTCGGGGAGAGACGAGGAGGGAGTGGAGCAGGAAGAGGTGGAGGAGGAGGAGGATGAAGAAGGAAGAGGAGGAGTACGAGGGGGAGGAGGAGGAGGAGGAGGGAGAAGAGGACGAGGAGGAGGAAGAAGACGAGGAAGAGGAGGAGGAGGAGGAATAAGAGGAGGGAGAAGAGGAGGAGGAGGAGGAAGAAGGAGGAGGAGTAAGAGGAGGTGGATAAAGGAGAGCAGGAGAGGGAGGAGGAGGAGGATGAAAGAGAGAAGGGAGAAGAGGATGAAGAGGAGGAGGAGGATGAAGAAGGAGAAGGAGGAGTTAGAGGAGGTGGATGAAGGAGAGAAGGAAGAGTGAGAGGAGGAGGAAGTGGATGAAGGAGAGAAGTAGAAGAAGAAGAGGAAGAGGTAGTGGAGGAAGATGAGGATGAGAAGAAAAAAAGGGAAGGAATAGAAGAGATGGTTGAGATGGAATGACATAAAAGAGGAGGAGGGAGAGAAAGAGCAAGAAGACAAAGAATAGGAAGAAGAACAAGAGGAAGAAATGGAGGGAGAGAAGGAAGAGGAGGAGGATGTAGAGCAGAAATAGAGTGAAGAAAGGCAAAAGGAGATGAAGATAAAAGGGAGTCAGAAAGAGGAATCAGAAAAAATTATTAGAAGGAGGAGGAAAAGGAGGAGAAGAAGAAGGAAAAGAAGGAGGAGTAGAAGGAAGAAAAGGAGGGGGAGTAGAAGGAGATTAGAAGCAGGAGGAGATGGAAGAGGGGGAGGAGGAGGAGGAGGAGGAAGAGGAGGAGGAGGATTAGAAGGAAGAAGAGGAAGATTAGAAAGAGATTAGAAGCAGAAGGAGGAGATGGAAGAGGAGGAGGAGGAGCAACAGAGAGAAACTGCACGAGTTCCCACGGTCTCTCGCTCCGCCCACGCCCATAGCCCACTCCTCCTCCTTAACCTCCTCCCCCCGATGCCCCTCCCCTTACCCCCCCCCCCACCATCCCCGCTTCAACCTTCCCTCCTCCTCCTTCTTCCTCCTTACCCTCCCCTCCCTCCTTTCTAATCCACTCTTTACCTTAACCTTCCCTTCTCCTTATTTCCCTTCTTTTTTATTCTTATCCACTCTTTACCTTATCCTCCCTTTCCCTCCCCTCCCCTTCCCACCCCTCCCTTCCCCTTCTCCACCCATCCTTTCCCTTCTCCACCCCTCCCCCTCCCCTCCCTACCCCCTCTGATCTCATTCCTTCTCCCTCCATCCCTCTCCACTTCTCTCCCTCTCCCTACCCTCCCCTTCCCATCCCTCCCTCTCCCATTCCTTCCCCTTCCCTTCCCCTCTCTCCACCCTCTCCCTTCCCTCCCTCCACCCCCTCCCCTGCCTCCCCCATGCCGCCCTCTCTCTGCCCAGCGCCCTCTGGATCCGCACAGTGGGGGGAGGGGAAAGGGGGAAGGGAAGGGGAAGGGGAAGGGAGAGACCAGTTCGTGACAACCTTAATGTCTGTCTTCATGGTTCAGAGGAAACTGTGAAGAGATTCTGTTGGGTGCGAGATCTTAAATACACTTTTTTCTTTTTTCTTTTTCTTTATTTCTTCTTTTTCTTTTTCTTTATCTCGTCTTCTCTTTTTCCTTTTTTCTTCTTCTTCTCGTGTTCTGTTTCTTCTTCTTCTGGTCTTCTTCTTGTTCTTCATTTTCTTTTTCTTCTACTTGTGTTCTTGTCTCTCTTCTTCTTCTTCTCGTGTTCTATTTCTTCCTCTTCTCGTCTTCTTCTTCTTCCTTTTTCTTCTTTTACTTGTGTTCGTGTCTCTCTTCTTCTTCTTCTGTTCTTCGTTTTCTCGTCTTCTGTTTCGTCTTCGTCTGCTTCTTCTTCTCTTCTTTTTCTTCTTCTTTTGAGGTTTCTTCATCTTCTTCCTTGTCTGCGCTCCTCTCCCTTTTCCTTCAATTATCATATTTTCCTGGATATGTATTCAATCAAACGTAATTATTGTTATTCTTATTGGTTCATTTGATATAATTATCCGCATTTAGATTATATTCATAATTCTTATAATTGTTGTTATCTTTATTATCATTTTTATTATTATTACTATTTCTATTTCATCATCATTATCATCATTAATGTTTTTATTATTATTGTTATTATTATTATTATTATTATTACTATTATTATTATCATTTATATTATTATTATTATTATTATTATTATTATTATTATCATTACTATCATCATTATTATCATTATCATTGTTATTATCATTATTATCATCATTATTATTGTTATCACTGTTATCCCTTTATTTATCATCACTATTGTTATCACTGTTATCCCTTTATTTAGCATTATCATTGTTCTTATCGTTATCATCCTCATTAAGGTAATCATCATTATTCTCCTTTCCTTTAATTCTTCCTCCTTCTCCTCCTCCTTCTGTTTCTTCTCTTTCAACTTCATTCTTCTATAACTCCTCTTCTTCTATCTCTAATTCTCTTCTCTTCTTTATCTCCTCTTCTGCTTTCTCTTCTTCTCTATTTTAACTCTTCTTCTACCTCAAAATATCTTCTTCTCTTCTCTACCTCCTCTTTGTCTTTTTCTAATTCTTTTCTTCTCTTCTTTATTTCCTCTACTTATTCTCTTCTCTCCTTCTCTTCTTCTATCTCTAAATCTCTTCTTCTTCTTCTCTCTTTAATCTCCTTTTCCTCTTATTCTCATTCTTCTTAATTTTTTTCTTCCTCTCCCTTTTTTCCTTCTCTTTCTTTGAGTCACTTTCACCCTTGCTCCAGATTCCGTTTCAGATTAACATCAAGGCAGTAAATAAGTGAGTGTAAGTGTGGGCGTGTAAGTGTGTAAGTGAGTGTCTGTGCGTGAGTGTATGTATGTGTGTGTGTGTGTGTGTGTTATGTGTATGCGCGTAAGTATGTGAGTAAGTGTAAGTGTATGTAAGTGTGTGTGTGTGTGTGTGTGTGTGTGTGTGTGTGTGTGTGTGTGTGTGTGTGTGTGTGTATGCGCGTAAGTATGTGAGTAAGTGTAAGTGTATGTAAGTGTGTGTGTGTGTGTGTGTGTGTGTGTGGGCGTGGGAAAAAGTGAATGGATGTTGAAATTACGGCATTAATTTTCTATAATAAATGCTGAAGAACCAAGATTAAAGGGGAAGAAAAAACAACAACAAATAATGAGAAATATAGAGGGGGAAAGAAAAAGAAGGAAAGTGAACAAAATAAATGAAGAAAGAAAGAAAGTGAAAGAAAAAGAAGATAGATTGATAGGTAGGGAGAGAGCGTGAGAGAGAGAGAGAGAAGAGAGGAGAGAGAAGAGAGAGAGAGAAACCGAAAGAGAGAGAGAGAAGAGAGAGAAAGAAACCGAAAGAGAGAGAGAGAGAGAGAAGAGAGAGAAAGAGACCGAAAGAGAGAGAGAGAGAGAAGAGAGAGAAAGAAACCGAAAGAGAGAGAGAAAGAAACCAAAACAGAGAAGCCAAAAGTGACAAAAACAAGAGACAAAGGTAAAGAGACAGAGAAAATGAGAGAAAGAGGGAAGAGAAAGAGCATGCGACACTTCGCGACGGCAAATCACCACTTGGCAGACACAACCACTCACCAAGGCGTTGAATGGGCGTCACTGAGCCCCTTTGTCCGCCCACGCCCGCCCATGATAGCCGTGAGACACCTGCACACTAGACATCTTGTGTCGTATGGGCTGCGGGCGTGGAGGGAGGGGGTGGGCGGGGGTGGGGGAGGATGGGGAAGGGGAGGAGGGCGGTGGGGGAGGATGGGGAGAGGGGGAGGAGAATGAGTCGATGGGCGAATGAGGAAGAGGAAGGAGGGAAGGAGGAAGAAAGGGAGGGAAGAGAAGGGAAAGAGGGAAGGGGGAGGGAAAGGAGAGGGGGAAGCGGGAAGGAGAGAGGGAAAGGGGGAGGTAGAGAGGGGGGATGGGGGTGAGGGAGGAAGGGTGAAAAGGGATGAGATGGAAGAGGGAGAGAGGATGAGGGAGTGGAGGAGGGAGTATAAGAAAGGAGGGAGGAAAGAGAGGGAAGGGGGAGGGAGAGAGGGGAAAGAGGATGAGGGAGACAGTGAAATGGGATTAGGTGGAAGAGGAGAGAGAGGATGAGGGGGAATGTAGGAGGGAGGATATGAAAGGAGGGAGGGAAAGAGGGAAGAGGAGAGTGAAAGGGGCGAGAGGATGAGAAAGGAGGCAAGAGGGAAGTGAGGAAGAGAGGGAGATGAGGAGAGAGAGAGGAGGAGGTAGGAAAGGGAGGAAGCGTAGGGAATTCCAGAGATTGCCTTAAGGTGAATATGACTCGATTTTAACTGAGAAAATAGCATCTACGACCTTTATATCATACTTCCTTCAATTATTCCTTAATCTCTTTCTTTTTTATATTTCTCTCGGAAAAAAATATCACGTATTTATAACTCCTACCCCCCCCCCCTCTCCAAAAAAAGTCATACAATTAGGAACCGAAACACTAATGAACGAATAAATATGGAGAGAGAAAAAGTTAAAAAGAAAAAAGGCGGATGAAGACAGGAATTTCAAGCTGAATTTTCAACATCATGGAAAAAAGAGAACGAGAGAGAGAGAGAGAGAGAGAGAAAGAGAGAGAGAGAGAGAGAGAGAAAGAGAGAGAGAGAGAGAGAGAGAGAGAGAGAGAGAGAGAGAGAGAGAGAGGAAGGAGAGAGATATAGGAAAGGGAGGAAAGAGAGAGAGAGAGAGAGAGAAGAGAGAGAGAGAGAGAGAGAGAGAGAGAGAGAGAGAGAGAGAGAGAGAGAGAGAGAGAGAGAGAGAGAGAGAGGAAGGAGAGAGATATATAGGAAAAGGAAGAAGGAGAGAGAGAGAGAGAGAGAGAGAGAGAGAGAGAGAGAGAGAGAGAGAGAGAGAGAGAGAGAGAGAGAGAGAGAGAGAGAGAGAGAGAGAGAGAGAGAAAGAGAGAGAGAGAGAGAGAGAGAGAGAGAGAGAGAACCAAGAGAGAGATAGAGAGATAGACATAGATAAAAAGATAGATAGATAGATAGATAGATATAGATAGATAGAGAGAAAGAGGGAGTGAGAGAGAGAGGGGGAGACACAAACAAACGCACAAACACACAAACAAACAAACAAACACACACACAAAAAAAAACGAGAAAATGGGAGTGGCAGACATGCATTCGTGACCGCCAACCCATCGACACCTACACACGCCGTAGCCAACGAGAAGGGACAGGATGCGACCTCGTTTTGACCCCCCGGCAAAAGTGTCATGCTGAACTTGACACGTGACCTAGTTCGTCTATCTATTCATCTATTTTTTTCCCCTCCGTATATATCATTCTTCCTTGTGAGTGACAGATGGGAAGGGAAGATGTGGAGAGAATAGAGGTGGGGTGGGGTGGGGTGGGGTGGGGTGGGGTGGGGTGGGGTGGGGATGGGGATGGGGGGTGGGGGTGATTCGTAATGGTGTGTTTAAGATATGCATTGTGTTCTATAGATGTAAAGAGATAGAACTAGATAGATAGATATGGATACAGTTACGTAGATATAGATATGGATATGGATATACATATAAAGATATGGATATACATATTAATATAAGATATAAATATACATATTTACATAGATATGAATATAGATATAGATATGGCTACAGATATAGATATAGATATAGATAAAGATACTAATGAATAAATATACATATATACTTCTTGATAAAAATGTAGAGATACTAATAGACAAAAATGTAGATATACTAGTAGATATAGATATGGATATGGATATAGATATAGATACAAACAGAGGTATGGATATGTTAAGTACCATTTTTCAAGAAGAAATTCCTTCCTCTTCTCAAGCTCTCCATTCAGCCGGATCACGCCTCACGACCTCAAAGTTGAATGGAAACCAAAACCAAAAAGCTAAAGAAAAAAGAAAAAAGAAGAGAGAGAAAGAGAGGGAAAAAATAGGGACAGAAATTTGTTTTTCTGTCTTTTTTTTCTTATTCTCTCTCTATTTCTGTCTCGTTCTCTCTGTCTCTTTATCTCCGTCTCTCTCTCTCGCACTCTCTCTGTCTTTGTCTCTCTCTCTCTCTCTCTCTCTCTCTCTCTCTCTCTTCTCTTCTCTCTTCTCTCTCTCTTTTTCTCTCTCTCTCTTTCTCTCTCTCTCCCTCTCTCTCTCTCTCTCTCTCTCTCTCTCTCTCTCTCTCTCTCTCTCTCTCTCTCTCTCTCTCTCTCTCTCCCTCTCCCTCTCCCTCTCCCACCCCCTCTCTCTCTCTCTCTCTCTCTCTCTCTCTGGAAGCAAGCGTTGAATATGTAATAACACCTCTGACAAATATACGAACTTGGGAGGAAGGGAGGGAGTGGAGAAGACGGGAAGGAGGCGGGGTAGGAGGAGAGGGAGAGAAGGGGGAGGGAGGAGAGGGAGAGAAGGAGGAGGGAGGAGAGGGAGAGAAGGAGGAGGGAGGAGAGGGAGAGAAGGAAGGGGAGAAAGAAGAGAGGGCGAGAGAAGGGGAGGAGAGAGGAGGAGAGACGTTAGAAGAAAAGAGGAGAGGAGGAGAGGAATGAGAGGGGAGCGGTGAGAAAGGAGAAAGGGGAGATGAAAGGGTGATGAGAGGGGGGGACGAAGAGAGTGGAGGAAGAGAGAAGAAGAGGAGAGGGGATAAGAAGGGATTTGCTGAGTAAGAAGAAAGGAAGAAGAGAAAGAAAAGAGAAACTAAAGAGGGATAAGAGATGACAAAGCGAGTAGAAGAAGGGAAAAAGAGAAAAGGAGAATAGGAGGAAGGGGAAGAGAGAAAGAGGAAGAGGGAAGGAGGGAGAGCAGGCAGGTGTATCGGGTCGTGAGAAGGAACATGAGTTTGAACATTCTTGCGAGTTCAATCTCTGCCTTGATGTAAGACTTGCCTCACTTCAGGGTGGGTGGAGGAGAGAGGGAGGAGGAGGAGGAGGAGGAGATGGAGGAGGAGGAGGAAAGGAGGTGGTGGTGGGGGTAGGAGAAGGGAGGAGGAAAGGAGGTGGAGGTGGAGGAGGAAGGGAGGAGGAGGAGGAGAAGGGGTAGGAGGAGGAGGAAAGGAGGTGGAGGTGGAGGATGAGGAGGAAGAGGTGGTGGTGGAGGAGAGAGGGAGGAGGAGGAGGAGATGGAGGAGGAGGAGGAAAGGAGGTGGTGGTGGGGTAGGAGAAGGAGGGAGGAAAGGAGGTGGAGGTGGAGGAGGAAGGGAGGAGGAGGAGGGAGATGGAGGGAGGAGGAGAAGGGTTAGGAGGAGGAGGGAGGAGGAGAGAGGGAGGAGGAAAGGAGATGGAGGAGGAGGAGGAGAATGGGTAGGAGGAGGAAAGGAGGTGGAGGAGGAGGAAAGAGAGGAGGAGGAGGTGGTGGTGGAGGAGGAGGAAAGGAGGTGGAGGAGGGAGGAGGGAGGAGGAGGAGGAGGAGAAGGGGTAGGAGGAGGAGAGAGAGGGAGGAGGAGGAGGAGATGGAGGAGGAGAAGAAGGTGTAGGAGGAGGAGGAGGGAGGAGGAAAGGAGGTGGAGGAGGAGGAGGAGGTGTTGGTGGGGGTAAAGGAGGAGGAGGAGGAGGTGGTGGTGGGGGTAGGAGGAGAAGGAGGAGAGAGGGAGAAGGAGGAGGAAGAGAAGGAGGAGGAAGAGAAGGAGGAGGAGGTGGTGGGGGTAGGAGGATGAGGAGGAGGAGAGATGGAGAAGGAGGAGCAGGAGGAGGAGGAGTAGGTGGTGGTGCGGGTAGTAGGATGAGACAGGAGGAGGAGGAGGAGGAGGAGGGGAAAAATGGTAAGAGAGGGGGAGAGAGTATGGTGTAGGGAGTGAGGTGAAGGCGAAGGTAGAGGAAGGAAAGAGAGATTAAGAGAAGATGGAAGGAATAGGATGGAAGGAAAAAGAGAAGAGAAGATCGAAGAAGGAGAGAGAAGAAGGGTAGGAACGAAAGCGAAAAAAAGGCAGATGGAAGAAGAAGAAGAGGAGGAGGAGGAGAATTAGAAGGTGGAGGAAGTGGAAGGGTGGGGCAGGAATGAAGATAAAAAGAAAAGAAGAAAATAGTGGAGTAATAAGATAGGAATAAAGGTCAGGGGGAGAGAAGGCAAAGATTAAGGACAGAGGAGAGGGGGGATGGGAGAGAGGTGAACGTGAACAAGAAGTAGAAAAGGAGGAGGAAATGAAGAGTGGTGGGAAGTAAGAATGAGAGAGAGAGAGAGAGAGAAAGAGAGAGAGAGAGAGAGAGAGAGAGAGAGAGAGAGAGAGAGAGAGAGACAGAGAGAGCGACAGACAGACAGACAGAAAGACAGAAAGAGATACAGACAGAGACAGAGAGAGAGAGAGAAAGAGAGAGAGGGAGAGAGGGAGAGAGAGAGAGAGAGAGAGAGAGAGAGAGAGAGAGAGAGAGAGAGAGAGAGAGAGAGAGAGAGAGAGAGAGAGAAGAGAAAGAGAGAGAGAGAGAGAGAGAGAGAGAGAGAGAGAGAGAGAGAGAGAGAGAGAGAGAGAGAGGGAGAATAAAAGAAGAATAAGGAGTGAGGCAAAAGACTAAAAAAAGGAGAAGACAATTAGAGAAAAGAAAGGGAAAAGGGGGGGTCAAGAAATTAAATCAGTATAGAAAAACGTAAAAGAGAACGAAAAATGAAGAAGAAGAAGGAATAAGGAAGATGATAAAGAAGGAAAAAAAAAGATTATATCCATGAAGCATATTACCCACTCCTCCCACTCAGTAAAATAAATAAAAAGAAAATCCATCCTAGTATTAATAAGACTATATCTAATTTACCAAGAGACATGAATTATATACATCTAATTAGATATCAAGAAAAGATAAATGAAGATTAGTACAAGAATCTAGACTGTGTATTGAAAGCCATCCAGAATACAGTGATTTTTGGCTTATCCATTATTTTCTCTGTGACAATAACTACTTCAGTGTTATTCATAAAGTTATTTTACACGTGATTTATGATACGCTGGTTATTTTCTTGTTGTGTTTCTTCCTTAAACTTTTCATTAAAGTTGATGAACTGTTTTATGTCATGGTGATTGGGGGATATCAAATGAGGTAATTGAATTAATCATTTTGGGTTCGTAATATAAGTTTTAATTTATTCTCTTTGATTATTAGACGTGTATATACATACTCGCTTGCGTTTACACATTCAATAATGCATGTATACATTCAGACACAAACACACACACACTCACACATATACACATATTTCCCACCCCCGTCCTCTATACACATATCCACACAAGCACACACACACACACACACACAAACACACACGCACACACAGACACACACACAAACACACATACATACACTCATATCCACATAAGCAAACACACACACAAACAAACAAACACATACACACACCTCTGCATATATATACGCATGATGCATGTATACAAATACGTATATAATACGCGTTAAGGTTCCTTATTTTGCAATCAAGGAGAGAGAAATATGATAAAAATGTAACGCCAAATCAAAATGCACAAATGATTGGCAAAAGGAAACGCAAAAATGAAACAGACATTTGAATTAGCTTTGAGAAGGAGAGAAAGAGATGGGGGTAAGAAAAGGAGATAAAGGAGTAAAAGGAAGAGAGAGGGAGAGAGAGGGTGAGAGAGAGAGAGAGAGAGAGAGAGAGAGAGAGAGAGAGAGAGAGAGAGAGAGAGAGAGAGAGAGAGAGAGAGAGAGAGAGAGAGAGAGAGAGA
>NC_091554.1:41577331-41582331 GCF_042767895.1 Penaeus vannamei | reverse complement strand
TATAATTATGGTTAGAGTAATAGTTAGAGTATTAGAGTAATAACAAAAAGCGATAGAAAGGGTAATACTTATAATGTCAACTATATAAATAACGAATATAGATAATCTTATTAATCATATGAAGCATAAATGATTGTGATAAAGATAATCATGATATTATTGATGAGAGTAAGGCTTTTATGCAAATAACAGTTACAACATGAACAAGACACGTTTATCAACCTTGCCATCTTATTACGAAAAAAATAAGCAAGACCATTTCTCCCATAGGCCTACTCAATAAACAAACCACAACCGTTACCATAACCCCTATCACCCCCTCCCCCCCTACCAGTCCCTTCCAGACCTACAACCTCCCCCAACCCCCAACCCTTACCCCCACTCCCCAAGCTCCCCCCCCCAAAAAAAAGGGAGAGAGAGAGAGAGTTAGAAAGAGAGAGAGAGAGAGAGAGAGAGAGTTAGAAAAAAAAGAGAAAGAAAGAAGGAAAAAAAAATAGAAGAATTATGACATCCTTCAAGATCAGGTGCCATGTTTTCACTTGAGGTTAAGACCTTTGTGGGACATGTTAGGACACCCGCGTTGGGGGTGATGGACACCGTGGTAAGCAAAGGGTTGTGTTGGAAGGGTTGTGGTCGTGATGAAGTCCTAGTGGGGTGGATGGTGTTGTTTCTTTTAAATCTCTTCATTTATGTTATTTTCTTCCGTACTCTATAGATAAATGCGTGCAGATGTGTGTGTGTGTGCACATACATGCTTATATAGACACATGCATACAGGCATATATATATATATATATATATATATATATATATATATATATATATATATATATATATATATATATATATATATATATATATATATATACATACATATATATATATATATATATATATATATATATATATATATATATATATATATATACATATATATAAAGAGAGAGAGAGAGAGAGAGAGGGAGAGAGAGAGAGAGAGACAAACAGACAGAGAGACAGCGAGAGAGAGAGAGGGGGTGGGGGAGGGAGGGGGAGAAAGAGGGAGACATATGCATTTATGTATTCTTATTTATTCTTTTTTCTTGTCATTTCTTCCTCTCTCGCTCTCTCTCTCTCTCTATCTATCTCTATCTGTATATATATATATATATATATATATATATATATATATATATATATATATATATATATATATATATATGTATATATATATATATATATATATATATATATATATATATATATATATATATATATATATATATATATATATATATATATCTTTCCATCCTCCCTCCTTCCTCTTTCTCTCTCTCTCTTTCCTCTTCTATTCTTCTTCTCCACGTTCAGTAGTTCGTTTCATCTTCCTTCTTCTTCTTCACGTTTCCGTATGCAATTATCATTATTTTTAATGAGACTTGTAATTAAATCTCCGTGCATAATTACAATGCCATTCAACTTTCAAATTCTTGTTTGGAAATCTTGCTGTCCCCTTTGGTCCTCCCTTTATCCCTCCTCCTCCCCCTTCCCCTTTTCTTGAATAGATAGATAGATAGATAATATACACGTGGAGGTGATCGGTAAAGAACTATGATATGAATAAGAAAAAAAAAATAAATGAAAATAATAGGAATAGGGAAAGCATAAGAGAGAGAGAGACTGAGATAGATAGATAGATAAATAGATAGCTAGGTAGGTAGGTTGATAGATAGATAGATAGATAGATAGATAGATAGATAGATAGATAGATAGATAGATAGATAGATAGATAGATAGATAGATAGATAGATAGATAGACAGATAGATAGATAGATAGATAGATAGATAGATAGATAGATAGATAGATAGATAGATAGACAGACAGACAGATAGATAGATAGATAGATAGGTAGATAGATAGGTAGATAGATAGATAGATAGGCAGATAGATAGATAGACAGATAGATAGATAGAGAGAGAGAAAGGCAGAGTGGTAAAAAGAGACAAACACACTGAAACGAACACAGAAAGAAAGAAAATACCAGGAAAGAAAAATAAGAAAAAAAGGGAAATAAAGAGAAAGAAAGAAAAGAAAAGAAAAAGTAAAACCCCCTCCCCCTTAAAAAAAAAATCACACCTCATCTACCCCCCCCCAAAAAAAAAAAAAAAAAAAAAAAAGAAAAAGAGACAGAGACATACATAGAGAGAGAGAAAAAAAAGAAGAAGAAGAGAGAAAGAAAAAGAAAGAAAAAAAAAGTCCGCCACCCAGTTCCAGGCTAATAGGCCCATCGGTGCCACGGGAGGGCCTCCGCGCCACGGCATCCCGACCTCATCGACGCGGCTCGGAAATCCCCAGAAACGTCCGCGAGTCGCCGATACGAACGGCCTGGTCGACGCCTTGTGGCAGGGAGGGGGGGGAGGGGGGGAGGGGGAAGGGGGAAGGGAGGGAGGATGGGTGGGGTAGGGAGGGAGGATGGGGAAAGGGGGAAAGGGGGAGGATGGGGAAAGGGGGAAGGGGGTAGGGAGGATGGGTAAGGGTAGGGAGGGAGGATGGGGAAAGGGGGAAGGGGGAGGTAGGGAGGATGGGTGGGGGTAGGGAGGGAGGAAGGGAGGGAGGATGGGTGGGGTCGGGAGGAGGGATGTGTGGGGTAGGGGGAAAAGGGGTAGGGAGGAGGGAGGTTGGAGGGGGAAGGGGGAAGGGGGAGGTAGGAGGAAGGGGGAAGGGGGAGGTAGGAGGAAGGGAGGGAGGATGGGTAGGGGTAGGGAGGAGGGCTGGGGAAGGGAGGAGGGCTGGGGGAAGGGAGGAGGAATGGGGAAAGGGAAGAAAGGGGGTAGGGAGGGAGGGAGGGTTAGTAAGGAGGAAGGAGGGGTGGGGAAGGGGGAAAGGGGGTAGGGAGGGGAGGAAGGGAGGGGATAGGGAGGAGGGAGGGAGGGAGTATGGAGATGGGAGGTGGGAGGGAGGGGGTTGTGGGGAGGGAGGGAGGGGATAGGGAGTGAGGGAGAGAGGGGGTATGGAGGTGAGAGGTGGGAGGGAGGGAGGTGGGAGGGAGGGGGAGGTAGGAAGAAGGAAGGGGATAGGGAGGAGGGAAGGAGGGGGTATGGAGGTTGGAGGGAGAAGAGTGGAGGTGGGCGGAGGTAGGAAGAAGGTGGTGGTGAAATGGGAATAGGAAATGGGAGGAGGAAGGGAAGAGGTCAGGGAATAAAAAGTAGGTGGGAAGGGGATGAGAGGAGGGAGGGGTAAGGAAGAGATTGAGAGGAGGGGGGAAGTAGGGAAGTGGGTGGGGGTGGGGAGGGGGAAAGGAAGGTGTGTGGAGGAGGAGGAAAAGGGGTGGGAGGTAGGAAGAAGGTGGGTGGGAGGAGGGAGGGGGTGGGATGGTGGGTAGGGGGAGAGGAGGAGGAGGGAGATGGGAGGTAGGAAAGTGGGTGGGCGCAAGAACTGGAAGGAGATAATGGGTTAAGGAAGTTTACCTTACGTGGGTAGGTAGTATTAGTAGGTAATATAATGGGAAAGGAAAATGGTGGAGTAAGAGGAAAGAAGGGATAATGGGATATAATGGGAAATGGGTAATAGGGAATGGGGAGGAAGAGGATAGCGAGGGTAAAGGGGAGGCGTAATGGGGATGGGGGGGGGGGAGGAAAGAAAGGTATAGGGAAGGAATGATAAAGGGGAGGAGAGGGAAGAAGATAGGTAGGGGGGGAGGGGGGAGAATCTTGGGAGGGAGAAGGGTAAGAGGGGGGGAGGGGAGAGAATTGACACCTATCCTCATATAACGGGGGGGGGGGGGGCTTGACATTTAGTTTTCATGTGGGGGGGGGGGTAGAGGAAGACGTATCAAGGATGTCAGGACAGCTTTTGACAGGTCTGTGTAAAGATGAATGGAGGGAGGGAGGGGGGGGGAGAGGGAGGAAAGAAGGGAGGGGGGGAAGGAAGAAGGGATGGAGGGAGGGAGGGAGAGAGGGAGGGAGGGAGGGAGGGAAGGAAGGAGAGAAGGAGGGAGGGAGGGAGGGAGGGAGGGAGGAAAGGAGAGAGGGAGGGAGGCAGGGAACGAGGGAGGGAGGGAGGCAGGGAGGGAGGGAGGGAGGAAAGGAGAGAGGGAGGGAAAAATAATGAAAAGAGAGGAGAGGACAGCAAATGAAGGAGAAATAGAGGAGGGACGGGGTATTTTGGACAAAGAAATGCAATTGTACAATAAATACACACACACACAGATATATATGTGCAAATATATATATACATACATAAACACACACACACACACACAAACTCACACACAAACATACATACATACATATATATATATATATATATATATATATATATATATATATATATATATATATATATATATATATATATATATATATGTATATATATATATATATATATATATATATATATATATATATATATATATATATATATGTATATATATATATATATATATATATATATATATATATATATATATATATATATATATATATATATATATATATGTGTGTGTGTGTGTGTGTGTGTGTGTGTGTGTGTGTGTGTGTGTGTGTGTGTGTGTGTGTATGTGTATACAGTACGCATATATCAATTGTCCTCTTACATTCCTTTTCATTCGTGAATAAATTCCCCCACCCCCCAAACAAATAAATAAATAGATAGACAAAAAGTAATCATAAAAATAGAAAGGAATACAAATATGGAGAATGAGTAAGAAGAAGAAGAAGAAGAAGAAGAAGAAGAAGAAGAAGAAGAAGAAGAATGCAGCGTGAAAATCTACAGATTCTGCTCTAACCCAGAATGTGACCTACATGAGGAGGGGGGATGGGGGAGGGGGGGGAGGTGGAAGGTCAGAGAGATAACGGGGGTGGGGGGGGGGAGGCAAAAGAGAATAGGGAGGGGGGGAAGGAGGAAGAAGGAGGAAAGGAAGGGGGAAGGAGGTTAGGAGAGAGAAGGAAGAAGAGGAAGGAGGAGGAAGAGGAAGATGGAGGAGGAAGGGAGGGAAAATGCGAAGAAGAGAGGAGTAGAG
>NC_091554.1:41562331-41564831 GCF_042767895.1 Penaeus vannamei | reverse complement strand
TTAGTATTATTGTTTATTTCTTGCCACTGTTCCATTTGTTATTGATATTAGTCATTGTAACTGTTGTTATTATCATTATTATTGTTCTTAATGTCATTATTACTATTGTTATTATTTTTATGGTCATCTTCATAATTATTATTCATTATTGGTTATTACCATTATCATTATCATTATTATCAGTATTTTTATTCCTACTATTATTATTATCAATATTCTTCTTATTATTATTATTATTATTATTATTATTATTATTATTATTATTATTATCATTACAATTCATATTATCATTATTGTTGTTATTATTACTATTATTTTTGTTGTTATTGTTTTTCTGTTAATATCATAATCATTATTATCTTTATTGCTATTATTGTCCTTATCATCATCATCATCATCACCATCATTATTATAATTATTGTTATTATTATTATTGTTATTGTTTTTATTGTTGTTGTTGTTGTTGTTGTTGTTGCTGTTGTTATTATTATTATTATTTTTATTATTATTATTATTGTTATCATTATTATCATCATTATTATTATTATTATTATTATTATTATTATTATTATTATTATTATTATTATTATTATTATTATTATTATTATTATTATTATTATTATTATCATCATCATTATCATTATTATTATTATCATCATTATTATTATTATTATCATTATCACTATCATTATAATTGTTATTATTCTCTCTCTCTCTCTCTCTCTCTCTCTCTCTCTCTCTCTCTCTCTCTCTCTCACTTAATTTCTCCCACTCTCTCTCTCCCACCCTCTATCTATCTATCTATCTATCTATCTATCTATCTATCTATCTATCTATCTATCTATCTATCTATCTATCTATCTATCTATCTATCTATCTGTCTGTCTATCAACCTCTCTATCTCGTTCCCTCTCAGTCCATCTATCCCTCCTTCATCTTTCATTCCGTCCCACTTCCTTCCTTCTCTCTCTAATTCCCTCTATCCCTCCCTTCAGTACTCTTCCCTCTTATACTCCCACACTCCTTTTATCCTCCATCTGCCCTTTTTCCCTTCCTTCTATCATTCCCTTCCTCTATCTCTCCTCTTTGTTTCTTCTCTTTTCCTCTATCCTTCCCCATAGCCTTTCTTCTCTTTTTCTTTCTCTCTTCTCACTTCTATCCCTTCCACATGCCCTCTCTTCCTTCTTTCTCTCTCTCCTTCCTTCTATGCATCTATACCTACCATTCCCTACTACTCTCTATCCCTCCTCATTGCCCTCTCTCTTTCCTTATGCCCTTCTTCCCTCTATCTCTCTCTTTCCTCACTTCTATTCCTTCCCCTTGCCCTTCCCTCCCTCCTTGTCTCTCTCCTTCCTTCTATCTTCTATACCGTTCCCTCCTTCCCTCTCTCCTACCCTCCTCCCTTCCTTTCTTCCACCCCCCCTTCCTGTCCATCTCTCTCGCCCTTCTCTCTCTCCACCCTACCTCCCTTCTCCCTCCCATTCTTTCATCCCCCCCCACCATTCCTGTTCATCTCTCCCACCCTTCTCTACCCTCCACCCTACCTCCCTTCTCCCTCTCCCTTTCTTCCATCCCCCCCCCCATTCCTGTTCATCTCTCCCACCCTTCTCTCTCTCCACCCTACCTCCTTTCTCCCTCTCCCTTTCTTCCACCCCTCCTCCCTCCTTCCTGTTCGTCTCTCCCATCTTTCTCTCTCTCCATCCTACCTCTCTTCTTCTCATTCTTCTACTCCCCCTTCCTGTCCATCTCTCCCACCCTTTTCTCTCTCCACCCTACTTCCCTTCTCCCTCCCTTTCTTCCACCCCTACTCCCTCCTTCCTATTCATCTCTCCCATCCTTCTCTCTCTCCACCCTACCTCCCTTCTCCCTCTCCCTTTCTTCCACCCCTCCTCCCTCCTTCCTGTCCATCTCTCCCATCCTTCTCTCTCCACCCTACCTCCCTTCTCCCTCTCCTTTTCTTCCACCCCCTCCCCCTCCTTCCCGTCCATCTCTCCCATCCTTCTCCCTCCCATTCTTCTACTCCCCCTTCCTGTCCATCTCTCCCATCCTTCTCTCTCTCCACCCTACCTTTTCCTTCTCCCTCTCATTCTTCCACCCTCCCTTACTATTCACCTCTCCCATCCTTCTCTCTCTCCACCCTACCTATCCCTTCTCCCTCACCCTTTCTTCCACCCCCTCCCTCCTTCCTATTCATCTCTCCCATCCTTCTCCCTCTCATTCTTCTACTCCCCCTTCCTGACTATCTCTCCCATCCTTCTCTCTCTCCACCCTACTTCTCCCTTCTCCCTCCCTCTCTTCCACCCCCCTTCCTGTTCATCTCTCCCATCCTACCTCCCTTCTCCCTCCCTTTCTTCTACCCCCCCTCCCTCCTTCCTGTTCATCTCTCCCATCCTTCTCCCTCTCATTCTTCTACTCCCCCTTCCTGTCCATCTCTCCCATCCTTCTCTCTCTCCACCCTACCTCTCCCTTCTCCCTCCTTTCTTCCACCCCCCTTCCTGTC
>NC_091554.1:41557331-41559831 GCF_042767895.1 Penaeus vannamei | reverse complement strand
CACTTTCCCCTCTCCTATCCCCCCATCCCCTCCCCTCTCCCCCTTCCCCCCTTTCCCTTCCCCTCTCCCCTTCCCCTCTCCCCCTCCCCCCCTTTTCCCTTCCCGTCTCCCCTCTCCCCTCTCCCCCTCCCTCCTCTCCCCCTCTCCCCTAAATTCAGTTTCTATGTGAACTATAAAAGCATCGGCATTTTGGCCCGAACTTTGGCACTTTATCTCGTCAGTTATGGTTCCGAAGCTGGCCCCATTTTGGCCAAGTTTTGACATTAAAGAGAAGAAAATGTGCAATGTTTCCCCGTCCTGGATTTAACTTATTTTCACCTCTGGGGAAAATAGGAATAAATAGCATTGATGGAGGGATAGGTTTAAATCGTTGGAAGAATGCGGGGAGTGGATAGATGATGGTGGATAAACTGATAGATAGACAGATTTAAATCGTTGGAAAAAAAATTGTAATGTTTCCCCGTCCTGGATTTAACTTATTTTCACCTCTGGGGAAAATAGGAATAAATAGCCTTGATGGAGGGATAGATTTAAATCGTTGGGAGAATGGGGCGAGTGGATAGATAAATGGTGGATGAATTGATAGATAGATTTAAGTCGTTGGAAGAATGGGGGAGTGGATATATAATGGTGGATAAATTGATAGGTAGACAGGTTTAAATCGTTGGAAGAATGGGGGAGTGGATAGATAAATGGTGAATGAATTGATAGATAGACAGATCTAAATCGTTGGAAAAAAAAATTGTAATGTTTCCCCGTCCTGGATTTAACTTATTTTCACCTCTGGGGAAAATAGGAATAAATAGCATTGATGGAGGGATAGATTTAAATCGTTGGAAGAATGGGGGAGTGGATAGATGATGGTGGATAGATTGATAGGTAGATAGATTTAAATCGTTGGAAGAACGGAGGAGTGGATAGATAAATGGTGGATGAATTGATAGGTAGATAGATTTAAATCGTTGGAAGAATGGGGGAGTGGATAGATAAATGGTGGATAAACTGATAGATAGACAGATTTAAATCGTTGGAAAAAAAATTGTAATGTTTCCCCGTCCTGGAGTCAACTTATTTTCACCTCTGGGGAAAATAGGAATAAATAGCATTGATGGAGGGATAGGTTTAAATCGTTGGAAGAATGGGGGGAATGGATAGATAAATGGTGGATAAACTGATAGATAGATAGATTTCAATCGTTGGAAGAATGGGGGAGTGGATAGATAAATAGTGGATAGATTGATAGATAGGTAGGTTTAAATCGTTGGAAGAATGGGGGGGAGTGGATAGATAAATGGTGGATGAATTGATAGGTAGATAGATTTAAATCGTTGGAAGAATGGAGGAGTGGATAGATGATGGTGGATAAACTGATAGATAGACAGATTTAAATCGTTGGAAAAAAAATTGTAATGTTTCCCCGTCCTGGATTTAACTTATTTTCACCTCTGGGGAAAATAGGAATAAATAGCATTGATGGAGGGATAGGTTTAAATCGATGGAAGAATGGGGGGAGTGGATAGATAAATGCTGGATGAATTGATAGGTAGATAGATTTAAATCGTTGGAAGAATGGGGGGAGTGGATAGATAAATGGTGGATAAACTGATAGATAGATAGATTTAAATCGTTGGGGGAATGGGGGAATGGATAGATAAATGGTGGATAAATTGATAGATAGATTTAAATCGTTGGAAGAATGGGGGAGTGGATAGATAAATGGTGAATGAATTGATAGATAGATAGATTTAAATCGTTGGAAGAATGGGCGAGTGGATAGATAAATGGTGGATGAATTGATAGATAGATAGATTTAAATCGTTGGAAGAATGGGGGAGTGGATAGATGATGGTGGATAGATTGATAGGTAGATAGATTTAAATCGTTGGAAGAATGGGGGGAGTGGATAGATAAATGCTGGATGAATTGATAGGTAGATAGATTTAAATCGTTGGAAGAATGGGGGAGTGGATAGATAAATGGTGGATAAATTGTTAGATAGACAGATTTAAGTCGTTGGAAGAATGAGGGAATGGATAGATAAATGGTGGATAAATTGATAGATAGACAGGTTTAAATCGTTGGAAGAATGGGGGAGTGGATAGATAAATGGTGGATAAATTGATAGGTAGATAGATTTAAGTCGTTGGAAGAATGGGGGAGTGGATAGATAAATGGTGAATGAATTGATAGATAGACAGATTTAAATCGTTGGAAAAAAAATTGTAATGTTTCCCCGTCCTGGAGTCAACTTATTTTCACCTCTGGGGAAAATAGGAATAAATAGCATTGCTGGAGGGATAGATTTAAATCGTTGGGAGAATGGGGGGAGTGGATAGATAAATGGTGGATAAATTGATAGATAGATAGATTTAAATCGTTGGAAGAATGGGGGGGAGTGGATAGATAAATGGTGGATAGATTGATAGGTAGATAGATTTAAGTCGTTGGAAGAATGCGGGGAGTGGATAGATAAATGGTGGATAAACTGATAGATAGACAG